>NC_069499.1:1058366010-1058580714 GCF_027579735.1 Bombina bombina
CCTGAATCAAAGTATCGATGACCGAATCAGAGAATCCCCACTTGGATAAAATCAAGCGTTCAATCTCCAAGCAGTCAGCTGCAGAGAAATTAGATTTGTATGTTGGAAAGGACCTTGAATGAGAAGGTCCTGTCTCACTGTAAGTTTCCACGGAGGTAGAGAGGACATGTCCACTAGATCTGCATACCAAATCCTGCGTGGCCATGCAGGCGCGATTAGAATTACTGAAGCCCTCTCCTGTTTTATCCGAGCAATCACCCGGGGAAGGAGAGGAAACGGTGGAAACACATAAGCTAGGTTGAATGACCAAGGCACTGCCAAGGCATCTATCAGTTCGGCCTGAGGATCCTTTGACCTGGATCCGTATCTTGGAAGCTTGGCATTCTGTCGAGATGCCATTAGATCCAACTCCGGTCTGCCCCATCTAAAAATCAGTGAAGCAAATACCTCCGGATGGAGTTCCCACTCCCCCGGATGAAAAGCCTGTCGGCTTAGATAATCCGCTTCCCAGTTGTCCACTTCTGGGATGTAGATTGCTGACAGATAACAAGAGTGGGTCTCCGCCCATCAAATTATCTTGGATACCTCTGTCATCGCTAGGGAACTCCTCGTTCCCCCCTGATGATTGATGTAAGCCAGTGTCGTAATGTTGTCCGACTGGAATCTGATGAATTTGGCCGAAGCCAGTTGAGGCCATGCATGAAGCGCATTGAATATTGATCTCAGTTCCAAAATATTGATTGGAAGTAGAGACTCCACCCGAGTCCATACACCCTGAGCCTTCAGGGAATTCCAGACTGCACCCCAGCCTAGTAGACTGTCGTCCGTCGCCACTATCACCCACGAGGGTCTGCGGAAACACGTCCCTTGGGACAGATGATCCGGCGACAACCACCAAAGAAGAGAGTCTCTGGTCTCCTGGTTCAGATTTATCTGAGCAGATAAATTTGCATAATCCCCATTCCACTGTCCGAGCATGCACAGTTGCAGTGGTCTGAGATGAAATCGAGCAAATGGAATGATGTCCATTGCCGCCACCATAAATCCAATTGCCTCCATGCACTGAGCCACTGATGGCCGAGGATTGGACTGAACAGCTCGGCATGTATCAAGAATCTTTGACTTTCTGACCTCCGTCAGAAAAATCTTCATGTCTATGGAATCTATTAGAGTTCCCAGAAAGGGAACCCTTGTCTGTGGAATTAGTGAACTCTTTTCTAGATTCACCTTCCATCCGTGAGATCTCAGATGATGATCCTTGAAGGATGCATACCTGCATATTCCTATCCACAAGTCCACGGTAGTCCTAAATTGACCCTCCTGAATCATTGGTAAAATTGAGCGAATGGTCTCCATCTTGAAGGATGGAACACTGAGAAACTTGTTTAGACTCTTGAGATCTAAAATGGGTCTGAACGTTCCCTCTTTATTGGGAACCACGAAAAGATTTGAGTAAAACCCCCGTCCCTGCTCTAGTCTTGGGACAGGACAAATTACTCCCATAGTAGAGAGGTCTTTTACACAACGTAAGAACGCCTCTCTTTTTATTTGGTTTACAGACAATCGTGAAAGAAGAAACCTCCCTCTTGGGAGACAACTTTTGAATTCCAGTTGATACCCGTGGGTCACGATATCTAGTGCCCAGAGGTCCTGAACATCTTTCCCAAGCCTAGGCAAAGAGAGAAAGTCTGCCCCCTACTAGATCTGGTCCAGGATCGGGGGCCGCCCCTTCATGCCGACTTGGTAGTAGCAACGGGCTTCTTGTTTTGTTTACCCTTGTTCCAAGCTTGGTTGGGTCTCCAGACGGACTTGGCCTGAGCAAAATTCCCTTCCTGCTTTGTGGAGGAAGAGGAAGAAGAAGAGGGTACTCCTTTAAATTTCCGAAAGGAACGAATATTATTCTGTTTACCCCTCAATTTAACCGCTTTATCCTGAGATAGGAGATGACCCTTACCTCCAGTGATATCAGAAATTATTTCCTTCAAGTCAGGCCCGAATAGGGTCTTACCCTTGAAAGGAATAGCCAAAAACAGAATTTATGCTTACCTTATAAATTACTTTCTCTTGTGGTGTATCCAGTCCATGGGTCCATCCTTTACATGGGGGATATTCTCCTTCCTAACAGGAAGTGGCAAAGAGAGCACACAGCAGAGCTGTCCATATAGCTCCCCCTCTAGCTCCACCCCCCAGTCATTCGACCGAAGGTTAGGAAGAAAAAGGAGAAGCCATAGGGTGCAGTGGTGACTGTACTTTAAACTAAAAATCTACCTGACTAATAGCCAGGGCGGGCCGTGGACTGGATACACCACAAGAGAAAGTAATTTATCAGGTAATCATTAATTCTGTTTTCCCTTGTAAGGTGTATCCAGTCCACGGGTTCATCCTTTACTTGTGGGATACCAATACCAAAGCTTTAGGACACGGATGAAGGAAGGGAACAAGACAGGTACCTTAAACGGAAGGCACCACTGCTTGTAAAACCTCTCTCTCAAAAATAGCCTCCGAAGAAGCAAAAGTATCGAATTTGGAAAATTTGGAAAAAGTATGCAGCGAAGACCAAGTCGCTGCCTTACAAATCTGTTCAACAGAAGCCTCATTTTTAAAAGCCCATGTGGAAGCCACTGCTCTGGTAGAATGAGCAGTAATTGTTTCAGGAGGCTGCTGGCCAGCAGTCTCATAGGCCAGACGGATGATGCTTTTCAGCCAAAAGGAAAGAGGTAGCAGTCGCCTTCTGACCTCTCCTCTTACCAGAATAGATAACAAACAATGAAGTTGTTTCTCTGAAATCCTTAGTTGCTTGTAACAAACGTTCCTTCTTCGAAGAAGGATTAGGACACAGAGAAGGAACAACAATTTCCTGGTTAATATTCTTATTAGACACAACCTTAGGAAGAAAACCGGGTTTGGTACGCAAAACTACCTTATCTGCATGGAACACCAAGTAAGGCGAGCCACACTGTAAAGCAGATAACTCAGAAACTCTTCGAGCAGAAGAGATAGCTACCAAAAACAAAACTTTCCAAGATAAAAGCTTAATATCTATGGAATGTAAAGGTTCAAACGGAACCCCTTGCAGAACTGAAAGGACTAAATTCAGACTCCATGGCAGAGCCACAGGTCTATAAACAGGCTTGATTCTGACTAAAGCCTGAGTAAACGCTTGAACGTCTGGTACCTCCGCCAGACGTTTGTGTAAAAGAATAGACAAAGCAGATATCTGTCCCTTTAAGGAACTAGCCGACAATCTTTCTTCAAACCGTCTTGGAGAAAAGACAATATCCTGGGAATCCTAATCTTACTCCATGAGTAACCCTTGGATTCGCACCAACAAAGATATTTTCGCCAAATCTTATGGTAGATTTTCCTGGTGACAGGCTTTCTAGCCTGAATCAGGGTATCAATAACCGACTCAGAAAAACCACGCTTAGATAGAATTAGGCGTTCAATCTCCAAGCAGTCAGACGCAGAGAATTTAGATTTGGATGTTTGAAAGGACCTTGAAGTAGAAGGTCCTGCCTCATTGGCAGAGTCCATGGTGGAACGGATGACATGTCCACTAGGTCTGCATACCAGGTCCTGCGTGGCCACGCAGGCGCTATTAGAATCACCGACGCCCTCTCATGCTTGATTCTGGCAACCAGACGATAGAGGAGAGGAAACGGTCGAAACACATAGGCCAGATTGAAGGACCAAGGCGCTGCTAGAGCATCTATCAACACCGCCTGGGGATCCCGGGACCTGGACCCATAAAGAGGAAGTATGGCATTCTGACGGGACGCCATCAGATCCAATTCTGGAGTGTCCCATAGCGGAGTCAGCTGGGCAAATACCTCCGGGTGGAGTTCCCACTCCCCCGGATGAAAAGTCTGACGACTTAGAAAATCCGCCTCCCAGTTGTCTACTCCTGGGATGTGAATTGCTGAGAGGTGGCAAGAGTGATCCTCTGCCCACCTGATTATTTTGGTTACTTCCATCATTGCTAGGGGGCTCCTTGTTCCCCCTTGATGGTTGATGTAAGCTACAGTCGTGATGTTGTCTGACTGAAATCTGATGAATTTGGCCGCAGCTAGCTGAGGCCATGCCTGAAGAGCGTTGAATATCGCCCTCAGTTCCAGAATGTTTATCGGGAGAAGAGATTCTTCCCGAGACCATAAGCCCTGATCTTTCAGGGAGTCCCAGACTGCACCCCAACCCAATAGACTGGCGTCGGTCGTTACGATGATCCACTCTGGTCTGCGGAAACACATTCCCTGAGACAGGTGATCCTGAGACAACCACCAGAGAAGAGAATCTCTGGTCTCCTGGTCCAACTGTATTTGAGGAGACAAATCTGCATAATCCCCATTCCACTGTTTGAGCATGCATAGTTGCAGTGGTCTGAGATGTATCCATGCAAAAGGGACTATGTGCATTGCCGCTACCATTAGTCCGATTGTCTCCATGCACTGAGCTACAGAGGGCCGAGGAATGGAATGAAGAGCTCGGCAAGTAGTTAAGAGTTTTAACATTCTGACCTCCGTCAGAAATATCTTCATTTCTACCGAGTTTATTAGGGTTCCAAGGAATGGAACTCTTGTGAGAGGGGAGAGAGAACTTTTTTTGATGTTCACCTTCCACCCGTGAGACCTCAGAAAGGCCAATACAATTTCCGTGTGAGACTTGGCTCTTTGGAAAGTCGACGCCTGAATTAAGATGTCGTCTAGGTAAGGCGCCACTGCTATGCCCCGCGGTCTTAGATCCGCCAGGTGGGACCCTAGCACCTTTGTGAAAATTCTGGGAGCAGTGGCCAACCCGAAAGGAAGAGCCACAAACTGATAATGCTTGTCCAGAAAGGCGAACCTGAGAAACTGGTGATGATCTTTGTGGATAGGAATGTGCAGATACGCATCCTGTAGATCCACTGTAGTCATATATTGACCCTCCTGGATCATTGGTAAGATTGTACGAATGGTCTCCATCTTGAATGACGGGAATTTGTTTAGAATTTTGAGATCCAGGATTGGTCTGAAAGTTCCTTCTTTTTTGGGAACCACAAACAGGTTTGAGTAAAAACCCAGCCCTTGTTCCACAATTGGAACTGGGTGGATCACTCCCATTGTATGTAGGTCTTCGACACAGCATAAGAACGCCTCTTTCTTTGTCTGGTTTGTAGACAAACGAGAAATGTGGAACCTTCCCCTTGGAGGGGAGTCCTTGAATTCTAGAAGATATCCCTGGGATACAATCTCTAAGGCCCAGGGATCATGCACGTCTCTTGCCCAGGCCTGAGCGAAGTGAGAGAGTCTGCCCCCCACTTGATCCGGTCCCGGATCGGGGGCTACCCCTTCAGGCTGTCTTGGAGGCAGCTGCAGGCTTCTTGGCCTGTTTACCCTTGCTCCAGCCCTGGTAAGGTTTCCAGGCTGCCCTAGGTTGTGAAGTGTTACCCTCTTGCTTTGCAGCAGGGGAGGATGAAGCGAGACCGCTCCTGAAATTTCGAAAGGAACAAAAATTATTTTGTTTGTTCTTTGTCTTAAAGGACTTGTCCTGAGGGAGAGCATGGCCTTTTCCCCCAGTGATTTCTGAGATAATCTCTTTCAATTCAGGCCCGAAAAGGGTCTTTCCTTTGAAAGGGATGTTCAGCAGTTTGGATTTTGACGACACATCGACCGACCAGGACTTCAGCCATAGCGCCCTGCGCGCCAGAAAGGCGAAACCTGAATTCTTTGCAGCTAACTTAGCTAGTTGGAAAGCGGCATCTGTGATAAAAGAATTAGCCAGCTTAAGAGCCTTAATTCTGTCCATAATGTCCTCATATGAGGTCTCCGTCTGGAGCGCATCTTCCAGCGCCTCGAACCAGAAAGCAGCTGCCGTAGTTACAGGAACAATGCACGCTATAGGTTGGAGAAGAAAACCTTGTTGAACAAAAAATTTCTTAAGTAAACCCTCTAATTTTTTTATCTATTGGGTCTTTAAAAGCACAACTGTCTTCAATTAGTATGGTTGTGCGTTTAGCAAGTGATGAAACAGCCCCCTCCACCTTAGGGACCGTCTGCCACGAGTCCCGCGTGGTGTCAGATATGGGGAACATTTTCTTAAAACAGGAGGGGGAACAAACGGAATACCTGGTCTATCCCACTCCCTAGTTACTTTATCCGCAATCCTCTTAGGGACCGGGAACTCATCAGTGTAAACAGGCACTTCTAGGTACTTGTCCATTTTACACAATTTCTCTGGAACCACCAAAGGGTCGCAGTCATCCAGAGTAACTAGTACCTCCCTGAGCAATATGCGGAGGTGTTCTAGTTTAAATTTAAATGCCAACGTATCTGAGTCTGTCTGAGGAGCAACCTTTCCCGAATCGGAAATTTCTCCCTCAGACGGCACATCCCTCGCCCCCATTTCAGAGCGTTGTGAGTGTATATCGGATACGGCTACTAAAGCGTCAGAATGCTCAGAATCTGTTCTTAAAACAGAGCTATGACGCTTTGCAGGTAACACAGGCAGTTTAGATAAAAACACAGAGGGTATTCTCCATAACTGCCGCCAAGTCTTGCAAGGGAAAAGAGTTAGACGCACTAGAGGTGCTAGGCGTCGCTTGAGCGGGCGTAACTGGTTGTGACACGTGGGGAGAGGATAACGGGCTAACCTCATTAACTTCTGTCTGAGAATCATCTTGGGCCACATTTTTAAGTGCAACAATCTGTTCTTTAAAATGTATAGACATATCAGTACAAGTGGGACACATTCTGAGAGGGGGTTCCACCATGGCTTCTAAACACATTGAACAAGGATTTTCCTTAGTGTCAGACATGTTTAACCGACTAGTAGTAAGACAAACAGGCTTAGAAAACACTTTAATCAAGTAAAAACACACTTTGCAAAAAAACGTTACTGTGCCTTTAAGAGATAAAAAAGGCACACAATTTTCCAAAACAGTGAAAAATGCAGCAAACTTTTCGAAATTTTCACAGTATGTACCTAAAGCATTGATAAGATTGCACAACTAGCAAGAAAAAAGATTAACCCCTTAATGCCCAAACCGGATCAATAGCAAGCTAACAACCGGTTAAAAAGACTTCAGCACCTTGCCACAGCTCTGCTGTGGCCCTACCTGCCCTTAGGAACCAGATTTGTGGGGAAAAAGCTTCTTATAGGCCCTCAAACTGCAGCAGGACCCTCCATGTGAAACAGCCTAAAGATCTAGTCAGTCTAACTGCGCATCTGAGGCGTGAAATTAGGCCCCTCCCACCTTACTCCGGTGTTGTGAGGCCTAAAGAAACACTCCTAAGTGTTATAATAATAGTCATGTGGGTAGCAACCCATGAAAGAAACCCAAAGGAACCTCAAAGTGTCTCAAAAAACGATATTTATTAGTAAAAACCGTTTGCCATAAAATAGTGTCAACCAGCCTAAATTAGCCCTGTTCTGTAAACTTGTAATTCCATACTTGGTCTCTGAATAAAGCTTACCCTTCCCTCATGGGGATCTCATCAGTCATTTTCTAGCATTATCACAGTCTTGTCTAGAAATAAATGACTGAACATACCTTATTGCAGCCTAACCTGCAAACCGTTCCCCCCAACTGAAGTTTTCTGGTACTCCTCAGTCCTTTGTGGGAACAGCAGTGGATTTTAGTTACAACATGCTAAAATCATTTTCCTCCCTGCAGAAATCTTCATCTCTTTTCTGCAGGAGAGTAAATAGTACAAACCGGTACCATTTAAAATAAACCTTTGCTTGTAGAACAAAAACTACAAATCTAACACCACATTCACTTTACCCTTCCAAGAGGGACCCTATTGCTTAGAGCCGGCAAAGAGAATGACTGGGGGGTGGAGCTTGAGGGGGAGCTATATGGAAAGCTCTGCTGTGTGCTCTCTTTGCCACTTCCTGTTAGGAAGGAGAATATCCCACAAGTAAAGGATGAACCCGTGGACTGGATACACCTTACAAGAGAAAGCTTTGATTTAGATGATACATCATCAGACCAAGACTTTAACCATAGCGATCTACGCGCCAAAATGGCAAATCCAGCATTCTTAGCCGCAAATTTAGAAATTTGAAAGGCAGCATCTGTGATAAAAGAATTAGCCAGCTTGAGAGCCTTAATTCTATCTAGGACATCTTCTAAAGGAGTCTCAGTCTTAAGAGACTATTCTAGTGCCTCAAACCAAAAGGTCGCCGCAGTTGTAACTGGTACAATGCATGCCGTAGGTTGCAAGAGGAAACCCTGATGAATAAACATTTTCTTTAGGAGACCCTCCAATTTCTTATCCATAGGGTCTATGAAAGCGCAGCTGTCCTCAATAGGAATAGTGGTACGCTTAGCCAGGGTAGATATAGCTCCTTCCACCTTAGGGACTGTTTGCCAGGAGTCCCGAACAGTGTCAGAAATAGGATACATCTTTTTGAAATTAGGAGAGGGCGCGAACGGGATACCCGGTCTGTCCCATTCCCTTTTAATAATTTCTGCAATTCTCTTAGGAACCGGAAAAACGTTAGTGTAAGCAGGTACCTCTAAGTATTTGTCCATCTTACACAACTTCTCTGGTGGTACCACAATAGGATCACAGTCATCCAGAGTCGCGAAAACCTCCCTAAGTAAAAGATGGAGGTGTTCAAGCTTAAATTTAAAGGACATGACGTCCGAGTCTGTCTGAGGCAACGCACTTCCCGATTCGGAAAGTTCCCCCTCAGATAGAAGTTCCCTAACCCCCAATTCAGATCCCTGAGAGGGTACATCGGAAATAGCCAACAACACATCAGAGTGATCCGCAATCACATTGTCCTCTGTTCTACTGTGTTTACCCTGTAACACTGGCAACTTAGATAACGCCTCTGTAAGGGTAGTTGACATAACTGCAGCCATATCCTGCAAAGTAAATGAATTAGACGCGGTTGAAGAACCAGGCGTCGCTTGGGTGGGTGTTAGAGGTTGTGATGCTTGGGGAGAAACTGGCGGTACACCCTGATTCCCTTCAGCCTGAGAATCATCTTTACACACATTTTCTTTACATAAAATTTGTGCTTTGCATTGTAAGGCCCTCTCAGTACACGAGGGACAAAAAGTCAGAGTGGGTTCCACAGTGTCATCTAAACACATAGAACAATGAGTTTCCTCCTCACTGTCCGACATGTTAAACAGACTAGCAGTACTGATAATAGTCTTACTTTGGTAAATATCGAGTCTTGATTATACTAAAAAAATTAAAAAAAAATTAACACCAAAAAAAAAAAAATTGTACTGCGCCTTTAAATTTTAAAAGCGCAACTATTTTACTGAAACCTGCAAAAATGCTTTTTAGCCTGAAAAAACTGTTTTAATGTGTCAAAAAACGTTCCTTAATATTGCATCCACTTGCAAGATAAGCCCAAATACAATATTAACACTCAGAATATAAACTTTATTATTTATACAATTTATAGGCCCTTGCACCACGCCACAGCTCTGCTGTGGCGCCTACCTGCCCCCCGGAATGAACCAGATGTCCGGATATATAGAAAAGACTTATTGAGTACAGTCAACTTAAGCCTCCAGCCTCTGCCAGCTATGCGATGTCAATGAAGACTGCGAGACGGAGCGCACGAAAATAGGCCCCGCCCACCGTGGGCGTACTGAATTTTGACTAGGACCGCATGGGTCCAAACAAACATGCCTGACATGATAATAAAAGTAAAAAACATGCGTCCTAATGCAGATCAAACCCCTGCATTCATACCATAAACCGCTTTAATCTCCCAGCGTCAAGCCCAAACATAAGACCCAATGTGAATAAAACATCTGGCCATGAAATAAATAAATTAATAAAGGGATTTCAGGTACACAAATATTTTTGTTAGTGCATACTGCTTACCCTTCCCCCTATAGGGGACAATGTCAGCCTGTTCTGGTATATCAAGTCTTCACAGAAAATAAAAGACTGCACATACCTCAAAGTTGCTTGTAGCAAGACACTGGTTTCCACACTGAAGATTTTCTCACATATACCTTCAGCTACGTTGTGGGAACCATTATGGATCTTAGATAATGTTTGCTAACATCATAAACATCAGGGCAGAAAAGAATATGAGCAATAGACTGATGATTTCCCCCTGAGAAAAATAGCACTCTGTGGCACTATTTAAAAAATAAAAAACCTTCTTGATTGAAGAATCTAAAACTAACACCTCACTTTACCTCTTCCTATTACTAACACAGGCAAAGAGAATGACTGGAGGTGGAGGGAAGGGAGGGGCTATATATACAGCTCTGCTATGGTGTTCTTTGCCACTTCATGTTAGCAGGAGGCTAATATCCCACAAGGATGAAATCCGTGGACTCGTCATACCTTGTAGAAGAAATAAGCATCTTTGTAAAAATTAAAAAATGAAAGTGCCCCTGTTTTTAAGATTATTTTCAGATACCGAGCACTTATACATTAAGCTTTACAAACACGTTAAGGTTTTAAAAAGGGACAGTAAAGTAAAAATTAAACAAACATTCATGATACTGATAGAGCATACAATTTTGAACAACTTTCCAAATCACCTTTAGTATCACATTTGCTTTGTTCTGTTAGCATCCTTTGTTGAAGAGTAAACATAGGTAGTCTGATAAGAGCTTAGGAGCATGCATGTGTCTATGGCAGCAGTATTTGCAACGTAGTGTAACACTGCAATAAACAAAGTTGCAAACACTGCTGCCTGATGGGTAAAGACATGTACGCTCCTGAGCTCACCTAGGATTACTCTTTAACAACGGATAACAAGACAACTAAGCAAAATTGATAATAGAAGTAACATGAAGTCATTTAAAAATGTCATACTCTATTCAATTTTAAAATGCACTTAGATAAATAACCTCTTTGAATAGAAACATTTTTGCAATATACATAGAGTGGCAGAAATGATTCTGGTAAAAGTTATCACTGTTTTAGTGTTAGTTAAAGGGACATAAAACAAGTTGAGAGAGAGAGACAAAATATGTACATTAATTACTTTACCTGCAAATGTATACTGCAGTGCCTCACCATTAACCCTTTCTGAATTGTACAGCTCTAACTCCCCCCCCCCCCCCCAATTCCTTTTATGGCTGTAGCTATATCCATTGCTGTTTTGGTCACATACACAAGTGAATAGGGATTATCTGCTGGAGCATGCCTAGAAGCTGTGAACTCAGGTGAAATGCAATGCCTGTGTCTAAACACTGATAAGAGGGGTGGAGCACAGTGTCCAGACAGCATAGCTATTTTAAGTATTTCTGAAAATTATTTTAAAATACTTCCCAACAATTTTTTAATTTTTTTTACTTAATTGGCCCTTTTTAGGATAAGCACAGATCTCAACCTGTTTTATGGCACTTTAAGGATAGCTAGATATTCTCAGTGCACCAGCTGCTGAGAGTACTAGTATTGCCTGTATGATGTCAGCAATTGGCAAATTGAATCATTGGCAGATGGAACAAGCACCTTAGGCTCTCTAAGTGCTGTGTTTAAATTCTGGTGCACATTGCATACTTAAATACACTTTTCAAACAGCTATAACTTTTTCTTGAAGCATTTTTTGCTTATACATATAGATTACAAAAATGATTCTATTTAAAACTGAAATACATCCATGTGGATTACAATTTTGTCTGCAATGCTTAGTTTAATTTATACTTCACTGTCCCTTTAAGTCTCAGCAAGTGCAGCTTCTGTTTTCAACAATGTAGGTAAAATAAAGATATCTGCATGCCAAATTTTGTGTGTTTTTTTTTTGTTTTGTTTTTTTATCATGTGCGTTTGTTGTACAACAAATGCCAAATATGGCTGAAGGCAGTGCCTTTTAGAGCCAGATTTCCTTTTGTTCAAGTGCAACACACAAAGATCTGGATTTGACCACGGCCATATTCAGCATTCATTGTGCAAATACAGAAAAAAAAATTCTGTTTCTTCAACAATTCCCTCCACAATACTAAAAAACAAAAATTACTGCCAAATTTTAAAGTAATTTGTTCACCTAATTTAAACCTGCAATTAACTAAATACAGGGTTTAACTGTAAAAAGTATGGCAAATAAAGGGACATAAAACACAAAATGTTTGTTTCAAGATTCACATAGAGAATAAAGATAACTTCCTTCTCTTGGTATCCTTTGTTGAAGGAGCCACAATGCACAACTGGGAGCTAGCTGAGCACATCAGGTGAGCCAATGATAAGAGGCAGATATGTGCAGCCACCAATAATCAGTTAAGTTCCAAATAGTGCATTGCTGCTTCTGAGCCTACCTAAGTATGCTTTTCAACAAAGGAAACAAAGTTTGAAAAAAATGAATGTCAATTGGAAAGTTGTTTAACCCCTTCACCCAATAAGACATATATACACACACGTCTCGCAGAACTTTGCTTATCGTACTGCAAGACACATACATACACACAATATACATATACAGTGTGTGTGTGTGTGTATATATATATATATATATATATATATATATATATATATATATATATATATATATATATATATATATATATATATATCTATATCTATATCTATATATATATATATATATATATATATATACACACACACACACACACACAGAACATTTTAAATTAGGGGGAGATAAAAGGCGAGTTTAAAATCCTCCACTACGCACAAAATATAGGAAAAATAACTCATTGTGTAGTTCATTAACAAATCTAGACAGGCCCAGAGGCGTGTTTTCCCACAGAAAACCTCTGAATTACATTGTTTCCAATGCAGCAAAGGGTTCTGGGTAAGATATGCAAATTAAGAACACAATGACACACCTTTTTACTTCAGTCTGCTTTTCAGCAGGTTCCCTTTACGCCAAAGTATCGCTGTTCACAAAGCTTATAAACTTAGGGTTAATGCAGTGATTCATACGCATCCCAGGACAGACTGTTTTGTGATTTTTGCCACTCATCAGCTGGGAGAAGGTTAGAATCACTGCTGGGTGAAGTTGATTCCAGGCAGAATACAACAACATTTTAAATTAGGGTGAGATAAAAGGCGAGTTTAAAATCCTCCACTACGCACAAAATATAGGAAAAATAACTCATTGAGTAGTTCATTAACAAATCTAGACAGGCCCAGAGGCTTGCTTCACCCAGCAGTGATTTTAACCTCCCAGCTGATGAGTGGCAAAAACCACGAAACAGTCTGTCCTGGGATGGTTATAAATCACTGCACTAACCCTAGCTAAGTTTATAAGCTGTGTGAACAGCGATACTTTGGCGTAAAGGGAACCTGCTGAAAAGCAGACTGAAGTAAAAAGGTGTGTCATTGTGTTCTTAATTTGCATATCTTACCCAGAATCCTTTGCTGCATTGGAAACAATGTAATTCAGAGGTTTTCTGTGGGAAAACAAGCCTCTGGGCCTGTCTAGATTTGTTAATGAAATACACAATGAGTTATTTTTCATACATACATAATGGCAGACAGAGAGCTGTTTGGGCGAGATTAGGTAGGGATCAGGGGGTGGCAAGTGTCCCTACACTACAGCTAAAATTAACCTTTTAAACTACCTAATTAACCCCTTTACTGTCCGGAATAATAGAAGTGTGGTGCGCAGTTGCAATTAACGGTCTTCTAATTACCAAAAAGCAATGGCAAAGCCATATATGTCTGCTATTTCTTAACAAAGGGGATCCCAGAGAAACCTTTACAACATTTGTGCCATGATTGCACAATCAGTATGTAAATAATTTCTGTGAAAAACCCAAAGTTAGTGAAAAAAGTAACTTTTTTTTTATTGCATTTGGCGGTGAAATGGTGGCATGAAATATACCAAAATGGGCCTAGATGAATACCTTGGGTTGTCTAATTAAAAAAAATTATATAGTTTTGACAGATAAATAAAATAAAAAACCAAGGCTCCATTTCTGTTTAAATTGAGTGATAGCAAAAAAAACTCTGGCATTTTTGGCAAGTTTTTGTCTGAAATTCCCAGTAGTCAAGGGGTTAAATTTGCATGCTCTATCTGAACCATGAAAGTTTAATTTTCACATTAATGTCCCTTTAAAAAAAAATATATATTCTTGCAAGAAACCCACTTTACAAATAATCAAATACCCAAATACTGGAGTAGATATTTCACGCAACAATACCACTCCATGACTGACAAAAAAAAAAAAAAAAAAAAAAAAGAGAGAGAGGACTGTCAATACTTATACATGATGCACTTAACTTTATCAAAGAAGAGGTGCTGGCAGATAACTCACCTTATTTGCAGATGACATTTTGCTTACATTGACGAGACCTTTAAGATAACTTCCTCATCTATATCAAGTCATTGATGAATTTTCAAAAATCTCAGGCTTCAAAATAAATTCAGATAAGTGTGAGGCTATACCGCTGACACTACCACTACATACTTGTAAGTTGATAGAAGCGAATTTTGACTTTAAGTGGGCTAAAAAAATGTATCAAATACTTAGGAGTTAACATAACAAACACACTAGAAGGACTCTATAAGGCAAACTATACTGAGATCTTTAAGACTGTAAGAAGGGATTTGGGTAGATGGAGGAGGGGGCGTTTCTCCTGGTATGGCCAATTATCGATCATAAAGATGAATATTCTACCGAGAATATTATATCTCTTCAGAGCATTACCAATTAAAGTACCACAAAGAGAGCTAGCAGATCTCCAGATGGACTTAATTAGGTTCCTACGAGGATCCAAAACAGCTAGAATAGCCGCCTCCCAACTATTAAAACAACACAAACAGCTCAGGGGAGTGGGGGTGCCTAATCTGTTAGACTACTGTCAGACAGCTAGGTTATCACAAATTACACTGATAAGCAAAAATTGTCGAGAAATAACCTGGACTAGACTAGAGGCAGACTTAGCTGGGGTGAATGATCCAGCAACGATTGTATGGAACACCTCAAACACAACAAACAAAACACTATACAAACTCAAGGTGACAGAGGAGTCCAAACATATTTGGAAATACCTCACATCTTCTCTAGGCCTCATACCCAAGGGTACTAAGAAAATACCATTGGGCGCTATACTTCCTGCAGAATTTCAAACACTAATAAGTGGGAAAATAAAGGCCTCTACAGAGTCGCAGACTTTTTAGATAAAGGTAAAATGCTCACATACACCCAACTGAAAGATAAACTTCAGCCGGACACCTTGCATTGGTTCCTATACCTGCATATATCCACCGCAATATACAAATACAGACAACACAAACCATTAAACCCATACACTACAACAGAACGCATTATTGTAACCCCAGGTAGAAATAAAAAAACTAATATCACAACTGTACTTGGCAATACAAGATGCAAAAAAAGGCTCCAAATTGACGCTTCATGAAAACTGGAAAAGAAACTTAGGTGAAACATACGATGATGACAGATGGACACAAATACTTTCTAAGATTAGCAAGGGGCTGATATGCGCAGACCTTATCGAAAACTCTATTAAAACATCCTACAGGTGGTATCTTACACCCATAAGAACTGCACATTATACATTGCAGAAAAGTAGACAAAAACAAATTTGAAACAAACTATCTAAATTGATAAGTATCCTATAAATCTATGACGTTAAAGGCGGCGCAGGCCCTCTTGCATGTGTCTGATGAATCCTTAAACTTAGCTACCAATATATTCATAAATATACTCTGTACAACCACAAGGATATGTATAGCCAAACACTGGAGAACAGGTTCACTAACATTGTCAGAAGTGATTAACAGGTTAGATATTCTATATAAGCTATGTCAGAATCTGCCTCTTGGTTACAGGATTAACACGACGCATTTCCAAAAGATTTGGGTCCACTGGATCATGAACAGAGATAGAAGTGAGATAAGGGAGATTTAAATTTTTCAAGAGTTATATCATGATAGGGGATCTCTCCTAAACTTATTGCCACTAAGTCTTTTATGGGGAACTTATATACATCTTAGATACAATTTGATGGTTCTCTCTCTGCTCGACAGGAAAGGTTATACAGTTATGTGTTTATTGTTTTACAGTTACAAAAGTTTATGTTTAATGTTTTAATTATTAAAATAAAAACATAATTTATGTAAGAACTTACCTGATAAATTCATTTCTTTCATATTAGCAAGAGTCCATGAGCTAGTGACGTATGGGATATACATTCCTACCAGGAGGGGCAAAGTTTCCCAAACCTTAAAATGCCTATAAATACACCCCTCACCACACCCACAATTCAGTTTAACGAATAGCCAAGAAGTGGGGTGATAAGAAAAAAGTGCGAAAGCATATAAAATAAGGAATTGGAATAATTGTGCTTTATACAAAATCATAACCACCACAAAAAAAGGGCGGGCCTCATGGACTCTTGCTAATATGAAAAATGAATTTATCAGGTAAGTTCTTACATAAATTATGTTTTCTTTCATGTAATTAGCAAGAGTCCATGAGCTAGTGACGTATGGGATAATGACTACCCAAGAAGTGGATCTTTCCACACAAGAGTCACTAGAGAGGGAGGGATAAAATAAAGACAGCCAATTCCTGCTGAAAATAATCCACACCCAAAATAAAGTTTAATGAAAAACATAAGCAGAAGATTCAAACTGAAACCGCTGCCTGAAGTACTTTTCTACCAAAAACTGCTTCAGAAGAAGAAAATACATCAAAATGGTAGAATTTAGTAAAAGTATGCAAAGAGGACCAAGTCGCTGCTTTGCAGATCTGGTCAACCGAAGCTTCATTCCTAAACGCCCAGGAAGTAGAAACTGACCTAGTAGAATGAGCTGTAATTATCTGAGGCGGAGTTTTACCCGACTCAACATAGGCAAGATGAATTAAAGATTTCAACCAAGATGCCAAAGAAATGGCAGAAGCTTTCTGGCCTTTTCTAGAACCGGATAAAATAACAAATAGACTAGAAGTCTTACGAAAAGATTTCGTAGCTTCAACATAATATTTCAAAGCTCTAACAACATCCAAAGAATGCAACGATTTCTCCTTAGAATTCTTAGGATTAGGACATAATGAAGGAACCACAATTTCTCTACTAATGTTGTTGGAATTCACAACTTTAGGTAAAAATTCAAAAGAAGTTCGCAACACCGCCTTATCCTGATGAAAAATCAGAAAAGGAGACTCACAAGAAAGAGCAGATAATTCAGAAACTCTTCTGGCAGAAGAGATGGCCAAAAGGAACAAAAAACTTTCCAAGAAAGTAATTTAATATCCAATGAATGCATAGGTTCAAATGGAGGAGCTTGAAGAGCCCCCAGAACCAAATTCAAACTCCAAGGAGGAGAAATTGACTTAATGACAGGCTTTATACGAACCAAAGCTTGTACAAAACAATGAATATCAGGAAGAATAGCAATCTTTCTGTGAAAAAGAACAGAAAGAGCAGAGATTTGACCTTTCAAGGAACTTGCGGACAAACCCTTATCTAAACCATTCTGAAGAATACTGTAATATTCTCGGTATTCTAAAAGAATGCCAAGAAAAATGATGAGAAAGACACCAAGAAATATAAGTCTTCCAGACTCTATAATATATCTCTCTGGATACAGATGTACGAGCCTGTAACATAGTATTAATCACAGAGTCAGAGAAACCTCTTTGACCAAGAATCAAGCGTTCAATCGCCATACCTTTAAATTTAAGGATTTCAGATCCTGATGGAAAAAAAGGACCTTGAGACAAAAGGTCTGGTCTTAACGGAAGAGTCCACGGTTGGCAAGAGGCCATCCGGACAAGATCCGCATACCAAAACCTGTAAGGCCATGCCGGAGCTACCAGCAGAACAAACGAGCATTCCTTCAGAATCTTGGAGGTTACTCTTGGAAGAAGAACTAGAGGCGGAAAGATATAGGGAGGATGATACTTCCAAGGAAGTGATAATGCATCCACTGCCTCCGCCTGAGGATCCCGGGATCTGGACAGATACCTGGGAAGTTTCTTGTTTAGATGAGAAGCCATCAGATCTATTTCTGGAAGTTCCTACATTTGAACAATCTGAAGAAATACCTCTGGGTGAAGAGACCATTCGCCCGGATGCAACGTTTGACGACTGAGATAATCCGCTTTCCAATTATCCATACCTGGGATATGAACCGCAGAGATTAGACAGGAGCTGGATTCCGCCCAAACCAAAATTCGAGATACTTCTTTCATAGCCAGAGGACTGTGAGTCCCTCCTTGATGATTGATGTATGCCACAGTTGTGACATTGTCTATCTGAAAACAAATGAACAACTCTCTCTTCAGAAGAGGCCAAGACTGAAGAGCTCTGAAAATTGCACGGAGTTCCAAAATATTGATCGGAAATCTCACCTCCTGAGATTCCCAAACCCCTTGTGCCGTCAGATACCCCCACACAGCTCCCCAACCTGTAAGACTTGCATCTGTTGAGATTATAGTCCAGGTCGGAAGAACAAAGAAGCCCCCTGAACTAAACGATGGTGATCTGTCCACCATGTCAGAGAGTGTTGTAAAATCGGTTTAAAGATATTAATTGAGATATCTTTGAGTAATCCCTGCACCATTGGTTCAGCATACAGAGCTGAAGAGGTCGCATGTGAAAACGAGCAAAGGAGATCGCATCTGATGCGGCAGTCCTAAGACCCAACATTTCCATGCATAAGGCTACCAAAGGGAATGATTGTGACTGAAGGTTTTGACAAGCTGATATCAATGTTAAACTTCTCTTGTCTGACAAGGACAGAGTCATAGACACTGAATTTATCTAGAAACCTAAAAAGCTAGAAACTGATTGGTAAATTGATCCTCCAACCATGAACTTGAAGAAACAACACAAGTCGATTCGTATGAGATTCTTCGAAAATGAGAAGACTGAGCAAATACCAAGATATCGTCCAAATAAGGAAATACCAAAACCCTATTCTCTGATTACAGAAAGAAGGGCACCGAGAACCTTTGAAAAAAATTCTTGGAACTGAGGCTAAGCCAAACGGTAGAGCCACAAAACTGGTAATGCTTGTCTAAAAAGAGAATCTCAGACACTAAAAGTGATCTGGATGAATCGGAATATGCAGATACACATCCTGTAAATCTATTGTAGACATATAATGCCCTTGCTAAACAAAAGGCAGGATAGTCCTACAGTAACCATCTTGAATGTTGGTATCCTAACATAATGATTCAATAATGATAGATCCGGAACTGGTCTGAAGGAATTGACCTTCTTTGGTACAATGAAGAGATAAAATAAGACCCCAGCCCCTGTTCCAGAACTGGAACTGGCATAAATACTCCAGCCAACTCTAGATCTGAAACACATTTCAGAAATGCTGAGCCTTTGCTGTGTTAACTGGGACACGGGAAAGAAAAGAATCTCTTAGCAGGAGGCCTTAACTTGAAGCCAATTCTGTACCTTTCTGAAACAATGTTTCTGAAACCAGAGATTAAGAACGGAATTGATCCAAATTTCTTTGAAGAAAACGTAATCTGCCCCATACCAGCTGAGCTGGAATAAGGGCCGCACCTTCATAGGTACTTAGGAGCTGGCTATAGGTTTCTATAAGGCTTGGATATATTCCAAACTGGAAATAGTTTCCAAACTGATACCGCTCCTGAGGATGAAGGATCAGGCTTTTGTTCCTTGTGAGGAAAGGAACGAAAATGATTATTTACCCTGGAAAGAAAGGGAAAGCAAAGTTGACTTAGAAGACATGTCAGCATTCCAAGTTTAATCCATAAAGCTATTCTAGCTAAAATAGCTAGAGACATATACCTGACATCAACTCTAATGATATCAAAAGATGGTATCACCAATAAAATTATTAGCATGTTATAGAATAAAAATAATGCTATAAAATTATGAACTGTTACTTGTTGCGCTAAAGCTTCTAACCAAAAAGTTGAAGCTGCAGCAACATCCGCTAAAAATATAGCAGGTCTAAGAAGATTACCTGAACATAAGTAAGCTTTTCTTAGAAAGGAATCAATTTTCCTATCTAAAGGATCCTTAAATGAAGTACTATCTGCCGTAGGAATAGTAGTACATTAGCAGGAGTAGAGACAGCCCCATAACCTTAGGGATTTTTGTCCCAAAAAACTCTAATCTGTCAGATGGCACAGGATATAATTTGCTTAAACGTCTAGAAGGAGTAAATAAATTACCCAAATTATTCCATTCCCTGGAAATTACTTCAGAAATAGCATCAGGGAGATAAAACACTTCTGGAATAACTACAGGAGATTTAAAAACCTTATTTAAACGTTTACATTTAGTATCAAGAGGACCAGAATCCTCTATTTCTAATGCAAATAACACTTCTTTAAGTAAAGAACGAATAAATTCCATCTTGAACAAATACAAAGATTTATCAGCATCAACCTCTGAGACAGAAACCTCAGAACAAGAAGAACCATTATCAGTATCAGAATGATGATGTTCATTTAAAAATTCATCTGAAAAAAAGAGAAGTTTTAAAAGACTTTTATGTATACTAGAAGGAAAAATAACAGACATAGCCTTCTTAATGGATTTAAAAAATAAAATCTCTTATGTTATCAGGAACACTCTGAAAATTAGATGTTGACGGAACAGCAACAGGTAATGTAACAGTACTAAAGGAAATTTTATCTGCATTAATAAGTTTGACATGACATGCAATACAAATAACAGCTGGAGAAACAGATACCAAAAGTTTATAGCAGATACACTTAGCTTGGTAGCTCCAGCATTGTG
This sequence comes from Bombina bombina, assembly GCF_027579735.1. Taxonomy (NCBI): domain Eukaryota; kingdom Metazoa; phylum Chordata; class Amphibia; order Anura; family Bombinatoridae; genus Bombina; species Bombina bombina. The sequence goes on from NC_069499.1 coordinate 1,058,386,647, forward strand.
CAGTGATTTTCCTGAAGTATCTTCTGACTCAGTTGCAACGTGGAACATCTTGCAATATGTAAAAGAAAAAAACAACATATAAAGCAAAATTGATCAAATTCCTTAAATGACAGTTTCAGGAATGGGAAAAAATGCCAAAGAACAAGCTTCTAGCAACCAGAAGCAATAAAAAATGAGACTTAAATAATGTGGAGACAAAAGTGACGCCCATATTTTTTCGCGCCAAATAAGACGCCCACATTATTTGGCGCCTAAATGCTTTTTGGCGCCAAAAATGACGCCACATCCGGAACGCCGACATTTTTGGCGCATGTATGACGCCGGAAACGGAAATAGAATTTTTGCGCCAAAAAAGTCCGCGCCAAGAATGACGCAATAAAATGAAGCATTTTCAGCCCCCGCGAGCCTAACAGCCCACAGGGAAAAAGTCAAATTTTAAGGTAAAAAATGTTAAATTAAAATGCATTATCCCAAATATGAAACTGACTGTCTGAAAAATAAGGAAAGTTGAACATTCTGAGTCAAGGCAAATAAATGTTTGAATACATATATTTAGAACTTTATAAACAAAGTGCCCAACCATAGCTAGGAGTGTCACAGAAAATAAGACTTACTTACCCCAGGACACTCATCTACATATAGCAGATAGCCAAACCAGTACTGAAACGAGAATCAGCAGAGGTAATGGTATATATAAGAGTATATCGTCGATCTGAAAAGGGAGGTAAGAGATGAATCTCTACGACCGATAACAGAGAACCTATGAAATAGACCCCTTAGAAGGAGATCACTGCATTCAAATAGGCAATACTCTCCTCACATCCCTCTGACATTCACTGCACGCTGAGAGGAAAACCGGGCTCCAACTTGCTGCGGAGCGCATATCAACGTAGAATCTAGCACAAACTTACTTCACCACCTCCATCGGAGGCAAAGTTTGTAAAACTGAATTGTGGGTGTGGTGAGGGGTGTATTTATAGGCATTTTAAGGTTTGGGAAACTTTGCCCCTCCTGGTAGGAATGTATATCCCATACGTCACTAGCTCATGGACTCTTGCTAATTACATGAAAGAAAAGGAAAACACAGAAAAGGAAAAAAAAAAAAAAAAAAAAGACTATGGATAATTTCGTTCCCACTTCGGGAAAATAAACAGGACCTCATATATCTCCTATGCCTGTAGGCAACTTCAGTGGGTGGGAGCTTTTCCTTAGACTCTATGGACTATCAGAGATTTCAATAATGATGGAGATACATTGGAAAAGCCAGAAAAAAAAAACACAAGAGGCATATATGTGCAGCCATCAATCAGCAGCTAGCTCCCAGTAGTGCGTTGCTGCTTCTGAGTCTACCTAGGTATTCTTTTCAATAAAGGATAGCAAAAAAACAAGGCAAATTAGATAACCGAAGTAAATTGGAACGTTGTTTAAAAGTGAATGTTCTGAATCACAAAGAAAAATGTTGTGTTTCATATATATTCAGTATACCAAATACTATAGAGCAGGGCTCAACAAAACTGGGCGCCAGAAAGTTACAAAATTAAACCTTGGTTTGAAGCCCCCAAGACACCAATGGGTGCACCCTAATTTACACACCTAAAATTTAGTCTGGTATAGCTGGATGGTGACAAGCCTCAGTGCTGTGCAGATTTGGGGGCCTTTGGTTGGCTATGTACAGGGCAGTTGTACACCTACGTCTCACATTTATCATGGGGAACTTTGTGGCCAACAATGGAGAAGAGGATAAGAATGGGGTATGGAGGAGGAGGCCAAAGAGATACAAAAACGTTGCGCATTACAGCACCAAGCATGTCCAGATCAGGCATGTCAGTTGCTCTTTTTTGATCAGTCTATTCCTCAAAAGCACAATTTTCAAATGTTGTAACTTCATTTACACTTTTCTGTGTATAAACATGTGTGTGCGCAAGGTAATGCACAGAACAATGATCAACACCTTTGTTATTTTAAAAAAAACACACACCACAAAACACTCCCATAGGTAACCAAGGGGTTTAATAATTACATTACTTAATTGCTGTAACATTTAGCGCCTTGATGGCCAGAAAAACAAAATGAGAACTGGTATTTACCACAGGACAATAACTCCTGAGCTTGTACTGTGTCAGTTATATGAGCATAAGCCCACAAACTGCCCCCACATTCAAAAAAGCTCCAGGGCTCGACAAACCTAGGAGCCTGGGAGCCATTGGCTCCTAGAATTCTACCCCTGGCTCCTAAATATTCTGACTCCTAATTTTTAAACAGATTTTTTCAAGCACTGTCCTAAAAGGATAAGGATCTAAACGAGACAGGAGTGCAAAAGAAAGATGATTGTAGCGCGTTATAGGCAAGCAATAGCGCAATAGTTAAATTATACATTTAGCAGCTAGCTCCCATTAGTGGAAAACTATACCACAAATTTCATGGAAGTGAGACTTTGGAGCAGATTTATCAAAGGGCAACTGCCCCTTTTGTTGCAGACTGACAGCCCAGTTGATATAGTTTTGGGGGGTGAAACGTGTGTAGGCACTAGTAGCCACAGTTACCCTAGTCTGGAGCCTGAGGTTGTGACGATATTGTTGAGCAGGCAATTGTGCCGTGAGTGTTACCCCCAAAGAATGGATACACTGCGACTCCACATTTGGCCAAGTACCTCCCACCAGTACTGCTATTGCAACCTGAGCAGCCGTGGCGGAAGTGGCTAAAATGTTGTAGCTGAAACTGTAATAATTTAAATGGGTTTGTAATATAATTTAAGTTATGGCACTGGCATGAGAGGGATTCTGCTAATCTGATCTAGTTTGATAAACTCTGATGATTTGTTATGGTCTGTGAGAGGGTGTCCTGACCAGAGAGGGTCTAAGACAGGGTTGAGGGGCTGTGATAACCAGAGAGGTTCTATTAGTGTGAGAGGACTCTGATGATCAGTGATGAGGTGAGAGGTGTGGTTATTGTAAAGGACTGTGCCATTATGAGGGCAGCTTTAATGGGCTAAGAGGGACAATTGTATCTTCAATAGTGCTGCGATGTATTAATATGTACAATGATAGGCTGATTGTGGCTGGGATGGCCATCTAAAAGAGATTTAATGGCTTGTGATGGACTAAAACAAACTGACAATTCAACAATCTTCCTTGGCCATCCAGTGATGTTTCATTATCACAGCCTTAGACTGTCCTTGGCAAAGCTGGAGAACTCAGAATCACGTGTAAGGTAGGTTTCTGGGCAGAAATAGGCCAAGCAGTCCTTCATTCAAATCATCACCCACTACCATGCTCGGGATTCCGTCAGTCTCTTCGGCTGGTGCAGAGGCTGTGGATTGAGTGACTGGCACTACCTGGCTCTTCCCCCACCACTACTCTAGATGGGATCATCTAAAATAACAGGAACAATTTGCTAAAAGCTCTTACCTGCTTACAGGAAGGCACAGACGGCCTCCTCTCAGCAGGGAAAGAAAGTGAGTCTAACATTATACAACTGCAGCTGAAGCACTATAAAGAAGAACTGTGCTGCTCATCGGCCATGGAAAAAAAAACAGCAAGTGCAACCAAGTGGAAGCAAAAAAAAAGGCTTGTAAAAATAGCTTGTAGTCAAAATGTAGGATCCACATTTACTGGGCCCACAATATGATGAACCTGGGACATTGTCGCTATGCAGAAGGCGGTCTCCTGGTGGCACATTCGCAAGACTACATTCCTTTTAGGAAATGTAGCTTGGAGTGATGATGCTTCCTGTCAGGCTATTTAAAATAAAATGTTGCCTGCTCAGCACCCATGACTTAAAGGGCCAGTAAATACAGTAGATTTGCATAAACAAATTAATGATAACGAGACAATGTAATAGCACTCTGTATAAACTTCAAATGAGTAGCAGATTTTTTTCTGACAAATTTCAAAGTTATGTCTATTGCCAGCAAATTAGAGGAACAAGAAAAAAAAAGGTACTTATAATTAGCACTCGACTCAAAATATAAATGTGTATTATCACTAATAGTGGCTAAAAATAAATTAAACCACCCACACTGATAAAGACACTGCAATCAGGTATAATATCTATACTAATACTAATATATATTTATTTTGCCAAGGATCAAACACACACATAAACATTACCCCATATATCCAAACAATGTAAACATAAAAGTCCAGGTGTTGAAGGAGATGATACAATTACCACTGATCATCAAAGTCAGTAAGAAGATACGTTCCAGATGATGTCCCAGGGATATAGACTCCACAGTAAAAGAAACAAGGCAATTGTAATATTCCAGCCGGATACAATGTCCTTTAGAGCACTGAGGTGAATTCCAAACTGTGGTAAAAAAGGAACTGAACACGCTTAAAAGGGATACTAAACCTAATTTTTTTTCCCCATGATTCGGATAGAGTATGCAATTTTAAGCAACTTTCTAATTTACTCCTATTATCAATTTTTCTTTGTTCTCTTGCTATTTCTATTTTAAAAGCCAGGAACGTAAGCTTAAGACGGCCCATTTTTTTGTTCAGTACCTGGGTAGTGCTTTCTAATTGGTGGCTTAATGTAGCACACCAATTAGCAAGTGCTGAACCAAAAATGGGTCGTCTCAAGCTTATATTCTTGCTTTTTCAAATTAAGATAGCAAGAGAACGAAGAAAATTTGATAGGAGTAAATAAGAAAGTTGCTTAAAAATGCATGTTATCTTAACCATGAAAGAAAAAATAAATGGGTTTAGTATCCCTTTAAGATCGTTGTGCAGAGGGTGTCAATATTAAGACAAACACCTCAAAGGCTATAAACTGACCTTGCCATACCACCGCTAGCTCCGGTTAGTACTCAACAGTGTGAGCTCTTCTCATAACGATGTTGCGGTAGCGGGATAAGCCGCCACAGTCCACAACAGTTGAGAATATATATACTGCACTCTACCCTACAAATACTCTGGGCTGTTAGTCCGGTACTCTGGTGAGGCGGGTTGCAAACAAGCTGTTAGTGCACGTGTAAATTCTGTGTGTATACGTCCTCAATAATATCCTCCTCCCACAACTAGTAGTCAGGACAAGGGGAGATGTGATGAGCCCCCTGTAACATGTGACAGCAATCAGCCAATCACAAATGCATATGTGTATATTGTGTGAATTCTTGCACATGCTCCATAGGAGCTGGTGACTCAAAAAGTGTAAATATAAAAAGACACTGCACATTTTGTTCATGGAAGTAAATTGAAAAGTTGTTTAAAATTGCATTCTCTATCTGAACCATGAAAGTTTAATTTTGACCTGAGTGTCCATTTAACATCCTGGGTGTCAGTAGATATAATTCCCACATCTCTGTTTAACCCTTTGACAGGGTAAATTTGGTTCTGAATGTTAAAAAATGTAAATACTGCGATCATGCACGCAATCCCGAGATTTTAATGATGGATCGGGTCAAGGGGGCGTCCCTATGATGCTAGGCACACCCTCTAGACCGCGATCGCATCCTTGAAGTGCCATTGGCTTCAGAAAAGCCAAACGGCTAAGACGTTCTATTACGTCCTAACAGCGCTAAAGCCAGGTGCGGTTAGGATGAAATAGAACTCCATAACTGCGGTAAAAGGTTAATATATTGCGGTTTTTGTTACGATTGCCGACATGGTGCAAATTTGATTGATCTATCAGATCTACACAACAACTTCTAACTTATTTTAAGTACTGCTTCCTAAAACCTCTCCACTCCCTCAGAGGTTGCAGATTAAAATCACCTGAGACTGAACTGAAATTAGTTGCTCGAGCGTGGATACAGTTTCATTACCTGTCAACCTTGTCTATCCCGAGAACCTTGTCCATTACGGATCATTTATTTAAAATAAGAAAGATTTGTTATACCTACTCCAATTTTATTGGACTATTGGCATTTTGCACTGCGAGTTAGTATTTTACTGTGCAGATTGTTTTCTATTCAGCTAACTATGGGTATTTACGATTTAATTTGTTTTTATTTTGTCTAGGATTTGATACATCATTGATACAATACATTTGGATAAAAGGGCAACCTTGGTCATACTTTGTATAGTATGTAATATAAACAGACCCATCTTTTTTTTATTGTGCTTAGTGTACACTTTTAGCATATTTTCCTGGAACTTTTAAAAAACTGGGATCTCAAATTCTGAAAAAGCTTAAAGTGAAGGTCAATTTAGATGAATCTGTGCCCGGTTTTTAATAATACTATTAAAAACAAGGGTACTTTAATTCATCAAAATTGACATTTCACTCATTTTATTCAAAAACTTTAATCATGACAGCCACTCCAGCGATTCCTCCGGCCTTCGGAAGCCTCTTAATACGTCAGAAATGACGAATCCGGCTTCCTCCAATCACGGCTTTCCCCCCGGGGGGGAATCGTGGCCTGAGGCAAGGCCATGATTGGAGGAAGCCAGATACGTCATTTTGGACCCGCGAAAAGGGCTTGCGACGGGCGGAGGAAGCAGTGAAATGTCAATTTTGATGAATAAAAGTGCCCTTGTTTTTAATAGTATTATTAAAAAATCAGGCACCGATTCATCTAAATTGACCTTCACTTTAAGCTTTTTCAGAATTTGAGATTTCCTACTTAAAAAGGACAGTAAAACGCACTGTAATTACAAAATATTTTTGTTGTCTTGCTACGGACTAAAATATCAGCAATATCTTAACATTTTTAAAATACATTAAAGTAATGGCAAACTTTCCCCTTTGTATAATCAGATCAGGGAATGGAAACGATATTTTATATGTTTTTTAATTCATACGTTTTAACTTACTTTTTAATGTAGCCGTGCCATTCTAATACCCAGCGCTACAGCCACCCCCTTCAAAAGTAATTTTTTTGTGAGCTAAAGGTTTGAACAGTTCTCCAATAGGTAGGTGCTCTAGCCGTACGCCACTTTTATTGTAGTTAGAGCGTTCTGACTGGAGAACAGTTCAAACCGTTACAGTGCATCTTTATTAAAAGTGATCAATTAAACGCAATGAAAAGTATTGTTTTTAAAACATGTCAACTTTACCATATTTTTAACATCTTTTTTCGAGAAATTGTTTTTTTAACAGACAATCTCAAAATACGAGTTGCCTCATTTGGAGGAGCCAATCTGGGCTTCAGTCTGCAGCTGACAAGTCTAGCCACAGTCATTATGTTAGTATATAGTACAGTGCTTTAAAAAAAAAAAAAAGTTATCTCCTAAAGCCAATTAAGGAAAGATATGAAGCAGGGTTAGCAATGAGAATTCAGCAGCATGCTTTTTCAGTTATGAGAACGAGAAAATCCACAAGTTGCAGCAAAATAAATAATTTAAGTATACCGCAAAATTTTTCTTCACGTATAACTAAACATTTTGTTTAAAAATCGCAATGTTTACTTTCGCTAAGTGTAAGCACAAATAATTCTCATTACACATCTATCCCAGACATTTTTCTGTTCCAATACAGTCTGTTCTTATCCCCTAAAGGAAGTTTATGGCATGTATCCACAGTCCTTTTGGTAAAGAACTGGTTGCACATGAACTTGCTATCCCACCCCGTGTTCAAGTATTGCCATTTTTGTGATGTTAAATTTGTTTTTAAAATGTTTAGAACGTGTAATTGAAGGGGCAGTAAACCTAGCAAATAATGTTATATAATGCTGCACATAGTTCAGAATTATATAACATTAGCTTAGCGTCAGCTCTGTAAAGCAAAGGGTTAAATAGATATTTTACAACGAAAACAGAACACCGCTCCTGGCTCTACTAAGCGGGTATGTTTTCTTCTAAGTGCATCGCGGGCACGCTGTCTAGTCACAGCGTGCCCGATCACGCTAATAAACTCAATGTAGCTCACTCCCACTTTGGTTGCGAGCTACTTTAAGTTTAATAGCGCAATCGGGCAGGCTGTGATTAGACAGAGTGCCGCAATGCGCTTAGGAAAAGAAAACAGACCCGCTGAGTAAAACTAGGAGCGGCGTTCTGTTTTCGTTGTAAAATATCTGACCCTTTGCTTTACAAAGCTGGCTCTAAGCTAATGTTGTAAAATTCTGCACTATGTGCAGAATTATATAACATTTTCTAGGTTTACTGCCCCTTTAAAAAGGAGTTTATTGTAACTTTAAACACACTTTTTAAGATGTAATCTGTAAGTTACATCAAACAGGTAAAAGTAACCTCTCATTATTCCACCAAATAGTAACGTCCATTCGCCTGATACCAGTGATACTTTTGGAATATATATATATATATATATATATATATATATATATATATATATATTTCATAGGGGATTTGCACTCTCACCTCTTAAGATACAAGCCAGGGTGTCAGGAACAGCAATATCCAAATCCAAGTAATAGATCTGCACTCGCTGGACTTTCAAAAAACAATAGCTTATTGTGTACAGTGACGTTTAGGGGAGCCAACTGTCTGATGGGGACAGTTGGCTCCCCAAAACGTCACTGTACACAAACTATTGTTTTTTGAAAGTCGAGTGCGGATCGATTACTTGGAGATATATATATATATATATATATATATATATATATAGAGATAGATAGATATATATATATATATATATATATATACACACACATATACACATATACACACACATACATACATATACACAAACACTATTGCAGTAAAAATAAGTAACAACATTTTTTAGTTGCTTAACTATGCATTTATGGATTTTACTACTTCCTACAAATCAGTAATTTGATTAAAACATTACCCCTTATGCTAAGTTATACCATCTGTTTTATTTCTATTGTTCTTTACACAATACCATATAGAGAATGAACAATTAATAGAACATATATGCATCCAGAATTGGGTGTTAATGTGTTCTGCACAGCTTTTATCATGCTGTGATCATATAGAAATGTATGTGTGTGTATATATATATATATATATATATATACACACACACACACAATTTTAAACAACTTTCTAGTTTACTTTTATTATCACATTTGTTTCATTATTTTGGTATCATTTGTTGGAGCAGCAATGCACTACTGGTTTGTAACTGAACACATGGGTGAGAATGCCAATATATATATATATATATATATATATATATATATATATATATATATATATATATATATATATATATATATATATACATATACACACATACATACATACATACATACACACTAATATGTGTATGAAGCAACCAATCAGCAACTTGAATCTAGGTTCTTTGCTGCTCCTGAGCTTTCCTAGATAAACCTTTCAGCAAAGGATAACAAGAGAAGGAAGCAAATTAAATAATAGAATCAAATTGGAACCATGTAAGAAATTGGGTTTAATGTCCCTTTAAGACCTTCGTATGAATTAATGGAGGTCTATGCCGCTTTAAACACACAAAAGAAAACTGCCTTGCACACAATCAGTAAGGGGCTGCGGCCTAGGCCGCCGCAAGCATCTCTTTATATAGCCACAAGATATGTCTTGACATCTTCTCACTGCAGCAGGTCGGCTCCCCTCCCCGAAACCTCCCTCCTTAGCAGCAAAGGCCGCTCACCTGCTCTCTCAATCACCGCCCCGGTGTGTTCTGACCCTGGGGTGGTTCTAACGTGTAGGGAAAAGATGGCAGCAGCCAGTCTGGTGTCTTTAGTCCATGTAAAGGGCAGATGTCGGCACCGGGTAGACCGGAGGGGAGAAGGAGAAGGGAGAAAGACACGAACACGGCAAACACTAAAGAGAATGAAGAGCCGGAGCTTCCGGAAGTGACGTAACCACAGATGAGCCTAGGGAGGAAAAATAGGGTGGGATTTCTTTTGAGTAGTGTCTAGTTCCTATTTTGCTAATGGACCTGTGTTAATACTCACGTGACTGCGGTGGTCATGGGGTACATGGAATTAGACTAAGGCAGGAGATTCAGACTGTCAGAAATATTAACTTAATATTTTACTTCTAGAGCTGAGCTCTGCTCTTATATCAAGGGCCAAGAGGATGAAGCAGAACTGAATGTGAGAGAAACTTTAACTTATATTTCTCTTTTGAGGGAATAACTTACTTGGGACGCAAATAAATCTTTGAATTAATAGAATAAACATTGAGACAGCGAAAGAAAATAAACCCAACAATTTAGGCATATGAAACCCCAAAATTTAATTTCATGATCCAGATAGATCTTATAATTTTAAACAATTTACTATTAGCACATTTGCAGGCAGCATGGTGAGACAATAACAAGAGTTGTAAATATGCAGCCACCAGTCAGCAGCAAGCTCCCAGTAGTACTAGTGCATTGTTTTTCCTGGGCCCAGCCTATACAGGTATTCTTTCCAACAATGGATACCAAAATAACAAATTAAACTACTTAATAGTACTTTGGAAAGTTGCATGTTCTATCTGAACCATGAAAGTTTATTTTTGACTTTACTGTTCTAAACTTAGTCTATTTTTTAAGAAAATGTTGGCACTATAGATATACAATAGAAAGAAAACCCAAGTAGAATTACATTTCTAGGTTACCTATTTATAGACAGAATTTGTCAAATCTTGCATATGTGTGTGGGAGTTTAAGTGAAAAGTAATTATTGACAGCATTCAAGTGGATTTTTTATCAGTTTGATTGTTGCATAAATGTGTATTACTTCATACTCTGTCCATAAATTTGATCACTACTGTTTAAAGGGACTATACAGTCAAAATTAAACTTTCATTATTTAGATAGAGTACATAATAATAAACAAGTTTCCAATGTACTTCTATTATCTTTAATATTATCTATTATTATTTGCTTCAATCTTTTGGTATCCTTTGTTAAAAAGAATACTGACATGGGTTCAAGAGCAGCAATACACTACTGGATCTAGCTACTGATTGGTGGCTGCACATGTCATTGGCTCACCCTATGTGTTCAGCTAGCTCCCAGTAGTGCATTACTGCTTATTCAGCAAAGGATACCCAAAGGCAAAAAAGGAACTGATGGTAAGATTGGTCTTTGCTCTGGGACTGGCAGAAGGAAAGGGGTCAAGCGCTGTTTTGTATATGGGCCCCTTCTCTCTTTCAACTCATGACTCTCTATTCCCACTATGTATTTCTTTTTGTATCTCTGGTTTCTGGTCTCCCCCTGTGTAAAATTATTTAACGGACCTCAAGGGACCGATGAAACTCCTTAGATAATCTTTCCAGCCCAGAGACTTTGGCTCTATTTCTCCTCCATAAATACCTCACAAATGTCTCTTTCTAGCTATCCCTCTTCTCCTGTTTACTTTTTTCCTCTATCCCCAGTGTGTGGATCTCTCTTATGTGTTTGCCTTACATTACTATACGTACCTTTCTCTTTCCCAAGCCCATGTGCCTTTCTTTGTGTGTCTCTATAACCATGTGTCTACCTCAACCCCACATATAAATGTGTATGTGGTTTGCAAAAGTTACTAATACATACAAATCAAAATATACATTCTAACATTCAGCAGGTAAAACATTGCATTTAATCCAGTTTGTTTTTTTCAATATCACCAGTAGTGTCTGCTCAAAGAAAAATAAATGATAGGGTACTATTTCCCATTTTTTTTAATGTGAATTCCATGATCAACCAAATAACTTCACATCAAGGAAAGCTGAATTTATCTCAAATATGTAAGCACACCTGTTTAACACTGTCAGCTAACAGGAAGACCCAGTGAATACTGGAACTCCAAGACATATTTGTATTAATAAAGAGGTACTTCAAATATTAAAAAAATAACTGTGCTTTAAAATTACTCAGGGATATATAACATATGGTCTATTGAAGACTGTTTATGCTACTAATGGCAGCAAATGCGTCTTTCTGTTAATCATGTGTCAATATCTCTCAACCTCTATCCTCCTTTTGCTTGGTCTGTATTCCCAGTGTGTTTATCTCACTCACTCCTTTTTGTATGTATAAGGTTGCCAAACCTTCCTTATTTATAATAATTTCCCTTATTTGTCCAAACTTTTTAAAGTCTCCAAGCCTCCCTTATTTGTCTGCTGTTAGTACATTTTTCTCCCTTAGTTTGTGTACAACAGTTTAACCCCTTAAAGGGACAGTAAACACCAGAATTTTTGTTGTTTAAAAAGGTAGATAATCCCTTTTTCTTTTATGTAATTGGCAAGAGTCCATGAGCTATTGACGTATGGGATATACAATCCTACCAAGAGGGGCAAAGTTTCCCAAACCTCAAAATGCCTATAAATACACCCCTTACCACACCCACAATTCAGTTTTACAAACTTTGCCTCCTATGGAGGTGGTGAAGTAAGTTTGTGCTAAGATTTCTATGTTGATATGCGCTTCTCAGCATTTTTGAAGCCCGTTTCCTCTCAGAGTACAGTGAATGCCAGAGGGATGTGAAGGGAGTATCACCTATTGAATGCAATGGTTTTCCTCACGGGGATCTATTTCTGCAGAATCTCACACAAATCAACTAGTGTTTCTTCGAAGACATGGTTGGAGGATCAATTTACCAAAAAAGTTCTTTGATTCCTCAGACAAGGGTAACCTTTTTAGGTTTTCAGATAGATTCAGTGTCCATGACTTTGTCTCTAACAGACAAGAGACGTTTGAAATTGGTTGCAGCCTGTCGGAACTTTCAGTCTCAGTCATTCCCTTCAGTAGCTATGTGCATGGAAGTTTTAGGTCTCATGACTGCAGCATCGGGCGCGATCCCCTTTGCTCGTTTTCATATGAGACCTCTCCAGCTTTGTATGCTGAACCAATGGTGCAGGGGTTATACAAGGATATCACAATTAATCCTTAAATCCCAATGTTCGACTTTCTCTGAATTGGTGGTTAGATCACCATTGTATAATTTTAGGGACCTCTTTTGTCCATCCAACCTGGACTGTGATCACAACAGATGCAAGTCTTTCAGGTTGGGGAGCTGTTTGGGGATCTCTGACAGCACAAGGAGTTTGGAAATCTCAAGAGGCGAGATTACCAATCAATATTTTGAAACTCCATGCAATTTTGGCCTCTGTTGAAGAGAGAACCGTTCATTTGTTTCCAGACAGACAATGTCACAACTGTGGCATATGTCAATCATCAGGGTGGGACTCACAGTCCTCAAGCTATGAAAGAAGTATCTTGGATACTTGTTTGGGCAGAATCCAGCTCCTGTCTAATTTCTGCGGTTCATATCCCAGGTATAGACAATTGGGAACCGGATTACCTCAGTCGTCAGACTTTACATCCGGGAGAATGGTCTCTCCACTCAGATGTGTTTTCTCAAATTGTTCAGATGTGGGGGCTTCCAGAAATAGATCTGATGGCATCTCATCTAAACAAAAAACTTCCCAGGGATTCTCAGGCGCAAGCAGTGGATGCATTGACACTTTGTCAGGGTTTTTTCCTGACTTGTTTGCCATGTGCTGCTGGCAGCCATTTTACTCACCTCTCTTCCTGACTATGGTGTATTGTGGGGGATGCTGCTCACTTCCTGCACTTCCTTTTATGGCCAGACTGGTTTACATCATCCATGTGAGACAGGATGCAGTCTCAGAATTGTGATGTCATCACTTATTATTTAAAGGGCCTCTGTTCAGTATGCTTTGCCCTTGCGTTGTCTCAGACCTGTTTGTGAGAGCTCCTGTGTATTACATGGCTGTCTGATGTCCTTCCTGGTTCCTGGTTCCTGGTTCCTGATCCCTGGCTTGTTCCTGACTCTGCCGTTCTCCTTGTTCCTGATTCCGGCTCGTCTGACTACTCGCTTTGGCTCCTGACTCGGCTTGTCTGACTACCAGCTCTGGTTTTGATTCCTGGCTTGTTATTTGACTTGTGGACTTTTTATTATTTTTTGCTATTAATAAAGGTGTGATTATTTTTGCACTTCACGTCTCAGTCTGATTCCTGGCACCCTGACATTACGCAAGGGCCATGAATCCTGATGGTGCTAATAATCCACCTTTACCTGCCATAATTTCCAGGATGGATGAACAGGATCACCGCTTGGATCAATTTGCACTAGACCTGCAAACCCTGCTTACTCGCACTGCACATTTGGACCAAAGTGTCCCGCAAGTTATGGCTGCTCCTGTTTCCGCTGCTGCACCTATGCCTACCAGGAGCATTTCCGGTTCTGCACCTCTACCTCAGCAATATGGAGGCGATCCTAATCAGTGCAGACGGTTTTTGAACCAGGTGGGCATTTACTTTGAGATGTTAACTCAGGCGTTTCTCTCTGACAGAGCTAAGGTGGGATTTCTCATCTCGTTACTCTCTGACACAGCTCTTGCCTGGGCTAATCCCTTGTGGGAGACTAATAAACCTGTGATTTCAAATTACCCTGAATTTGTGGCCTCCTTTCGAAGGGTATTTGATGTTCCAGCTCTGCTGCTAAACTACTCATGTCCATTCAGCAAGGTACAAGGGGCCCGATCCGATATGCAGCGTCGCCGGCGACGGCAAAATTTGCGCTGGTTTGGTATCCTATATACGGTGTAACCTAGAAGTTACGCCCGTATATTTCTGCCGTCGCCCGTAGTTTTTTGGGCCATAGGCAGGTATACCAAACCAGCGCAGTTTGGTATCCAATATACAACGTAAGGACTTACGTGGCGAAAATGGAGAAATCTTACTCCATTTTCACCTCGCCACAAAATGCAGCCGTAGTAAGCCTTACGCTGTCTATTGGAGCCCCGTAACTCCCTAAACTGCCTGCTAAATAAAACCTAACACCTAACGCATGCGCAATGTCTATCTACTTGTCAACCGCGATCCCCCGCCGCAATCCCTAATAAAGTTATTAACCCCTAAACCGCCGCTCCCGGACACCGCCGCCACCTAATAAAGTTATTAACCCCTAAACCGCCGCTCCCGGACCCCGCCGCCAGCTATATTAAATCTATAACCCCCTAATGTGAGCTCCTACCCCGCCGCCATCTACCTTACCTACCCCCTAAAGTGAGCTCCTACCCCGCCGCCATCTATTTTAAAAATATTAACCCCTAATTTAATCCCCCTACACCGCCGCCGCCTATATTAAACACATTAACCCCTAATCTAATCCCCCTACACCGCCGCCAGCTATATTAACTAGATTAACCCCTAATCTAATCCCCTACACTGCCGCCACCTATATTAAATTAATTAACCCCTAATCTAATCCCTCTACACCGCCGCCACCTATTTTAAATTCATTAACCCCTAATCTAATCCCCCTATACCGCCGCCACCTATTTTAAATTAATTAACCCCTAATCTAACCCCCTATACCGCCGCCGCCTATATTAAATTAATTAACCCCTAAAATACTAAACTATCCCTACCACTAAACCTAAGTCTAACCCTACAAATAGCCCTGAAAAGGGCTTTTTGCGTGACATTACCCCAAAGTAAACAGCTCTATTGCCAGCCCTTAAAAGGGCTTTTTGCGGGGCATGCCCCAAAGAAAACAGCTCTTTTACCAGCCCTTAAAAGGGCTTTTGGTGGGGCATTGTCACAAAGTAAACAGCTCTTTTGCATCTAAGCTAAATCCCCCTACACCGCCGCCACCTATAATAAATGTATTACCCCCTAATCTATTCCCCCTACACCGCCGCCACCTATATTAAATAGATTAACCCCTAATCTAATCCCCCTACACCACCGCCACCTATATTAACCCTAATTATATTAGGGTTAATATAGTTAGTATATTATATATATTAACTATATTAACCCTAATTATATTAGGGTTAATATAGTTAATATCGTTATTATATTATATATATATATATATTAAGTATAATAACCCTTCTAACTCTAACATCCCTAACTAAATTCTTATTAAAATAAATCTAATTAATATTAATATTATTAATTAAACTATTCCTATTTAAATCTAAATACTTACCTATAAAATAAACCCTAAGATAGCTACAATGTAATTAATAATTACATTGTAGCTATTTTAGGGTTTATATTTATTTTACAGGTAACTTGGTATTTATTTTAACTAGGTACAATAGCTATTAAATAGTTAATAACTATTTAATAGCTACCTAGTTAAAATAATTACCAATGTACCTGTAAAATAAATCTTAACCTAAGTTACAAATACACCTAACACTATCAATAAATTAAATAAACTACAAATATCTAAACTAAAATACAATTAAATAAACTAAACTAAATTACCAAAAAAAAAACACTAAATTACAAAAAATAAAAAAATAATTACAAGATTTTTAAGCTAATTACACCTATTCTAAGCCCCCTAATAAAATAATAAAGCCCCCCAAAATAAAAAAAATTCCCTACCCTATTCTAAATTTAAAAAGTTCAAAGCTCTTTTACCTTACCAGCCCTTAAAAGGGCCTTTTGCGGGGCATGCCCCAAAGAATTCAGCTCTTTTGCATTTAAATAAATATACAATACCCCCCCTACATTACAACCCACCACCCACATACCCCTATTCTAAACCTACCCAAACCCCCCTTAAAAAAACCTTACACTACCCCCCTGAAGATCTCCCTACGTTGTCTTCACCCAGCCGGGCCGAACTCTTTATCCGATCCGGGCGATGTCCAATCAAGTGGCAGTGAAGAAGTTCAAAAGAAGTTCGCAACACTGCCTTATCCTGATGAAAAATCAGAAAAGGAGACTCACAAGAAAGAGCAGATAATTCAGAAACTCTTCTGGCAGAAGAGATTGCCAAAAGGAACAAAACTTTCCAAGAAAGTAATTTAATGTCCAATGAATGCATAGGTTCAAACGGAGGAGCTTGAAGAGCCCCTAGAACCAAATTCAAACTCCAAGGAGGAGAAATTGACTTAATGACAGGTTTGATACGAACCAAAGCTTGTACAAAACAATGAATATCAGGAAGATTAGCAATCTTTCTGTGAAAAAGAACAGAAAGAGCAGAGATTTGTCCTTTCAAGGAACTTGTGGACAAACCTTTATCTAAACCATCCTGAAGAAACTGTAAAATTCTTGGAATTCTAAAAGAATGCCAAGAAAAATGATGAGAAAGACACCAAGCAATATAAGTCTTCCAGACTCTATAATATATCTCTCTGGATACAGATTTACGAGCCTGTAACATAGTATTAATCACAGAGTCAGAGAAACCTCTTTGACTAAGAATCAAGCGTTCAATCTCCATACCTTTAAATTTAAGGATTTGAGATCCTGATGGAAAAAAGGACCTTGCGACAGAAGGTCTGGTCGTAGCGGAAGAGTCCACGGATGGCAAGAGGCCATCCGGACAAGATCCGCATACCAAAACCTGTGAGGCCATGCCGGAGCTACCAGCAGAACAAACGAGCATTCCTTCAGAATCTTGGAGATTACTCTTGGAAGAAGAACTAGAGGCGGAAAGATATAGGCAGGATGATACTTCCAAGGAAGTGACAATGCATCCACTGCTTCCGCTTGAGGATCCCTGGATCTGGACAGATATCTGGGAAGTTTCTTGTTTAGATGAGAGGCCATCAGATCTATTTCTGGAAGTCCCCACATTTGAACAATCTGAAGAAATACCTCTGGGTGAAGAGACCATTCGCCCGGATGTAACGTTTGGTGACTGAGATAATCCGCTTCCCAATTGTCTATACCTGGGATATGAACCGCAGAGATTAGACAGGAGCTGGATTCTGCCCAAACCAGAATTCGAGATACTTCTTTCATAGCCAGAGGACTGTGAGTCCCTCCTTGATGATTGATGTATGCCACAGTTGTGACATTGTCTGTCTGAAAACAAATGAACGATTCTCTCTTCAGAAGAGGCCAAGACTGAAGAGCTCTGAAAATTGCACTGGGGTTCCAAAATATTGATCGGTAATCTCACCTCCTGAGATTCCCAAACTCCTTGTGCCGTCAGAGATCCCCACACAGCTCCCCAACCTGTAAGACTTGCATCTGTTGAAATTACAGTCCAGGTCGGAAGCACAAAAGAAGCCCCCTGAATTAAACGATGGTGATCTGTCCACCACGTTAGAGAGTGTCGTACAGTCGGTTTTAAAGATATTAATTGAGATATCTTTGTGTAATCCCTGCACCATTGATTCAGCATACAGAGCTGAAGAGGTCGCATGTGAAAACGAGCAAAGGGGATCGCGTCCGATGCAGCAGTCATAAGACCTAGAATTTCCATGCATAAGGCTACCGAAGGGAATGATTGTGACTGAAGGTTTCGACAAGCTGAAATCAATTTTAGACGTCTCTTGTCTGTTAAAGACAGAGTCATGGACACTGAATTTATCTGGAAACCCAGAAAAGTTACCCTTGTCTGAGGAATCAATTAACTTTTTGGTAAATTGATCCTCCAACCATGATCTTGAAGAAACAACACAAGTCGATTCGTATGAGATTCTGCTAAATGTAAAGACTGAGCAAGTACCAAGATATCGTCCAAATAAGGAAATACCACAATACCCTGTTCTCTGATTACAGAAAGAAGGGCACTGAGAACTTTTGTAAAAATTCTTGGAGCTGTAGCTAGGCCAAACGGCAGAGCCACAAACTGGTAATGCTTGTCCAGAAAAGAGAATCTCAGGAACTGATAATGATCTGGATGAATCGGAATATGCAGATATGCATCCTGTAAATCTATTGTGGACATAAAATGCCCTTGCTGAACAAAAGGCAAGATAGTCCTTACAGTTACCATTTTGAACGTTGGTATCCTTACATAACGATTCAATATTTTTAGATCCAGAACTGGTCTGAAGGAATTCTCCTTCTTTGGTACAATGAAGAGATTTGAATAAAACCCCATCCCCTGTTCCAGAGCTGGAACTGGCATAATTACTCCAGCCAACTCTAGATCTGAAACACAATTCAGAAATGCTTGAGCTTTCACTGGATTTACTGGGACACGGGAAAGAAAAAATCTCTTTGCAGGAGGTCTCATCTTGAAACTAATTCTGTACCCTTCTGAAACAATGTTCTGAATCCAAAGATTGTGAACAGAATTGATCCAAATTTCTTTGAAAAAACGTAACCTGCCCCCTACCAGCTGAGCTAGAATGAGGGCCGCACCTTCATGTGGACTTAGAAGCAGGCTTTGCCTTTCTAGAAGGCTTGGATTTATTCCAGACTGGAGATGGTTTCCAAACTGAAACTGCTCCTGTGGTAAAAAAGTTCCTTTCCCACCAGTAACAGTTGAGATAATGGAATCCAACTGAGAACCAAATAATTTGTTACCCTGGAAAGAAATGGAAAGTAGAGTTGATTTAGAAGCCATATCAGCATTCCAAGTTTTAAGCCATAAAGCTCTTCTAGCTAAAATAGCTAGAGACATAAACCTGACATCAACTCTGATAATATCAAAAATGGCATCACAGATAAAATTATTAGCATGCTGAAGAAGAATAATATTATGAGAATCATGATCTGTTACTTGTTGCGCTAAAGTCTCCAACCAAAAAGTTGAAGCTGCAGCAACATCAGCCAAAGATATAGCAGGTCTAAGAAGATTACCTGAACACAGATAAGCTTTTCTTAGAAAGGATTCAATTTTCCTATCTAAAGGATCTTTAAACGAAGTACCATCTGACGTAGGAATAGTAGTACGTTTAGCAAGGGTAGAAATAGCCCCATCAACTTTAGGGATTTTGTCCCAAAATTCTAATCTGTCAGACGGCACAGGATATAATTGCTTAAAACGTTTAGAAGGAGTAAATGAATTACCCAATTTATCCCATTCTCTGGAAATTACTTCAGAAATAGCATTAGGAACAGGAAAAACTTCTGGAATAACCACAGGAGATTTAAACACCTTATCTAAACGTTTAGAATTAGTATCAAGAGGACCAGAATCCTCTATTTCTAAAGCAATTAGTACTTCTTTAAGTAAAGAACGAATAAATTCCATTTTAAATAAATATGAAGATTTATCAGCATCAATCTCTGAGACAGAATCCTCTGAACCAGAAGAGTCATCAGAATCAGAATGATGATGTTCATTTAAAAATTCATCTGTAGAGAGAGAAGTTTTAAAAGATTTTTTATGTTTCCTAGAAGGAGAAATAACAGACATAGCCTTCTTGATGGATTCAGAAACAAAATCTCTTATGTTATCAGGAACATTCTGCACCTTAGATGTTGAGGGAACTGCAACAGGCAATGGTACATTACTAAAGGAAATATTATCTGCTTTAACAAGTTTGTCATGACAATTAATACAAACAACAGCCGGAGGAATAGCTACCAAAAGTTTACAGCAGATACACTTAGCTTTGGTATATATATTCTGCTGTGAAGGATCCCCCCTTAGCCCCCAACCTCCCTGATCCCCCCCCAAAGAGCTCTCTAACACTCCCCCACTAACTATTTTCCACCATACCCTACCCCCTCCCAGATCCCTTTTGAAAAAGTATTCCCCCCTCCTCTGCCACCCACCACCCTCTCCCACCACTTTAGGTTTTTTTAATTGGACCTGATCGCGGGCACGCGCACACACTCGCGCGCACCCGCCCCTCACCTCCCGTGCGCACCCGACAGTGACTTACAACTGATGGCTGGAAGTTCACCAGCGATGGGCCTTCCACCCGCCTCCCTGAAATGGCTCCCACCCACCGATGATCGGCACCATTGCTGTCCGATGCAGAGAGGGCCACAGGGTGGCTCTCTCTGCATTTGTGTGCAAAAAAAGGTATTGCAGTGATGCCTCAATATTGAGGCATCACAGCAATACATTGAAAGCGGCTGGAAGCGATCAGGATGGCTTCCAGCCGCTTGAAACCCCTGACGACGTATGACCTACCCTGTACGACGTGTGTCATTAAGGGGTTAAGGACCAGGGCTATTTTTCATTTCTGCAGTGTTTGTGTTTAGTTGTAATTTTCCTCTTACTCATTTACTATACCCACACATATTATATAGCGTTGTTCTCGCCATTTAATGGACTTTCTAAAGATACCATTATTTTCATCATATCTTATAATTTACTATAAAAAAAATTATAAAATATGATGAAAAAATTGAAGAAAACACACTTTTCTAACTTTGACCCCAAAATCTGTTACACATCTACAACCACCAAAAAACACCCATGCTAAATAGTTTCTAAATTTTGTCCTGAGTTTAGAAACACCCAATGTTTACATGTTCTTATATAGTTATAAGGCAATAAAATACAAGTAGCACTTTGCTATTTCCAAACCATTTTTGACATGTATATATTTTTTTTAAACTATTGCTCTAGACCCATTTTGGTATATTTCATGCCACCATTTCACCGCCAAATGCGATCAAATAAAAAAAACTTGTTAACTTTTTCACTAACTTTTTCACAAACTTTAGGTTTCTCACTGAAATTATTTACAAACAGCTTGTGCTATTATGGCAAAAACGGTTGTAAATACTTCTCTGGGATCCCCTTTGTTCAGAAATAGCCTACATTTATGGCTTAGGCATAACTTTTTGGTAATTAGAAGGCTGCTAAATGCCTCTGCGCACCACACTTGTATTATACCCTGCAGTGAAGGGGTTCATTGGGTAGCTTGTAGGGAGCTTATAGGGTTAATTTTAGCTTTAGTATAGTGTAGTAGACTACCCAAAGTATTGATCTAGGCCCATTTTGGTATATTTCATGGCACCATATTACACCAAATGCAATCAAATAAAAAAAAAAAAAAACTTTTTCACAAACTTTAGGTTTCTCATGGAAATTATTTACAAACAGCTGTTTAACCCTCCCCCTCTACCTAATTGCTGCTAGCTTGGGTACTGGCAGCTGTCTGCCAGTACCCACTTTGCAATAAAATTGGGCTGTGTTTTTTTTTTTTTTTTTTTTTTTTTTTTCAAAAATAGTTTTATTTTACAGATAAGAAAGTTATACATCGTAAATGCACTTTTGTTAGGGTTACAATTCAATATGGCTTTACAGCTGTGTGGGTTGTACACATACAATGCTGTAAACAAATATGCATGTAGTGATAAAGGTAATAAACAATAAATCATATAGTAACATATTAAACGAATAAACAACATAAACAACACATTGTGCTTCCTGTTGTCCCTCATGTTTTCCCCCTCCAGTATCTCAAGGTCAGTTTCCACCTCTTCTGTCAGTATCTAGTGTCATATGTTTTGGTGTTTTATATCCTATTGGTATCAAACTTATTCCTCAA
This sequence comes from Bombina bombina, assembly GCF_027579735.1. Taxonomy (NCBI): domain Eukaryota; kingdom Metazoa; phylum Chordata; class Amphibia; order Anura; family Bombinatoridae; genus Bombina; species Bombina bombina. The sequence continues at coordinate 1,058,408,654 of NC_069499.1, forward strand.
GTATTCTTCCCATAAAATCTTAATCTGTATGTACTTGTCTAACCTTCGTTGTTTAAGGTAGTGGTATTCCTCTAGCTGTATAGTGCGATTGCACTCCTGAACCCATAGCGCAGTGGTCGGGATTATAGAACTTTTCCAGTTCTTGGCTATTAGTTTCTTGATGCTGTTACTTGCTATGTTAAATAATTTAGTTTGTTCTGAGGTGAATTTTTTGGGGACTATGTGAAACAGCCACAAGAGTGGGTCTACTGGTAAGGCTTTATCTAGTAACTTTGATGTTTCCTTTGTGATTTCATCCCACATTGGGGTTATTTTAGGGCAAAGCCACCAGATATGTGCCATATGGCCGATTTGATCATGGCACCTCCAGCAGAGGTTGGAGGCTTCTCTGAATATTTTCTGGCATCTTGATGGAGTAAGATACCATCTATGGAGAATTTTCAGGTTTAACTCAATGAGGTTACTAGATGTGGCAGATCTCTTAATGGCTATAAATATCTTAGAGGCGTCAATGTGTGATATCTGAATTCCCAATTCCTCCCCCCATCTATTGATGAAGTGAGGGGTGTGACCTGGTGAATTTTGTTTCAGTAGTGCATAAATCATTGATAAGGTGTGTTTTGTAGGAGATTCTTTATGGCATAAGGACTCGAGTGTCGTTAGTGGCCTCAACATATTCCTTTTATGCGGATGTCCTGACAGGTAATTGTAACACTGCATATAAAAATACCAATCTCTGAAACAATTAAAGCCTTGTTCGGTTAGGGCCGTTCTAGGGAACAACTGAGTTTCAGTACCCAGGTGGCACATCATCAATTCCCTGTCCGGTTGTGTGTCATTTTTTATCTTTGCTACTAGGCCAGGGGCGAATTCTTTATTAGAGATGAAAGAGGTAAGGGGAGAGTAAGTGGACGAGATGTTGGGGTGCTCTACTAGTATCTTTTCCCATATCAGCATGGTCTCCTGTACTGTGTGTGCGACGTATATCTGGGGTGATCTATTAATTGATGGTGTCCAGCATCTTGTGCCTAAGTGCAAAGTACCAGCTATGTCATGTTCGAGGCGAACCCAGATTTTAAAGTTAAAGTTAGTATACCAGTCCACTATTCTCTGTAAGTGTGTGGCCTTCCAGTATGCGACGAGGTCAGGTACCCCCATTCCCCCGTTATCTAGTGTCTGATACATGTCTTTCCTATTGATCCGTGCGTGTCGTTTGTTCCATATAAATTCAAATATTTTAGTTTGCAGGGACGTAAGAAAAGTGCGTGGAAGGGCTATGGGTAGTGTCTGTATGATATATAATATTTTTGGCAGGATACTCATCTTAATGGCACTGATCCTGCCTATCCAGGATAGAGGTTTTCTACGCCAGGAAGACAGGGTGGATACTATTGATGATTGAAGTGGTAGGAAATTTGTCTCGAATATTTGGGTAATCTTTGGGGTTAAAAATATCCCTAGATATTTCAATTTGCTTTTTTGCCACTTAAATGTACATATACGTGAGATAGGTATTAAATCCCCTTCTGGTATGTTTATGTTTAGGATTTCTGATTTATTCTGGTTGATAAGAAAGTTTGAAATCTTTCCAAATGCATCTAGCTGTTTCAATAATCCTGGTATAGATTGTCTGGGGTTCGTCAAGAAAAAGAGCACGTCATCTGCATATAGAAGCATCTTATGTTGATGTCCCCTAACCTCAACTCCCTCAATGTCTACCGTGTGTCTAACCTTAAGTGCAAGCATTTCTATTACGCAGGCAAACAGGAGCGGGGACAGCGGACATCCCTGCCTGGTTCCGTTAGATATCACAAATGGGGCTGATAAAGATCCGTTTACCCGGATTCTAGCTGTCGGACAATGGTACATTGCAAATACCCTATCTACAAATGTCTCGCCAAGGCCCATTCTCCTAAGGACCACCCGGAGGAGTGTTTTTTGTTTTTTTTACCCCATCCTTTTTTATCCCCATCATTTAGGTTGGCCCAATCCCACCCCCTCCTTCCCAGATCCCTTTCCCAACCTTTATTTCCCCTTCCCTCTCCTACCTTCCCTTACAATTGATCACTTTACTGTGATCTGAAGCAGGCTCCCGCGCAATCCCGGAAAAGATCCCTGCTGGCCGGAACAGCTTCAGCGATGGGTTGCCCACCCGCTTCCCTGCTATGGCTCTCACCCACCAACGATTGGCACCACCGCTGTCCGATGAAGAGAGGGGGGTTAATGTCTTTAGGCACACTGTGCCTTAAACAAGAAACATAATTTACATATTTGCAGAAAGTTGTTGAATGTATTAAGCTAAACTGTGTGAATGAAAACAATTTTTATTAAGATTTTTTTTGCATCAAAGTATATCAAATTGTAAAATAAAAACATAATTTATGTTTATATGATGAGAGTCCACAATCCTATTACTCTTCCTGGTCACTAGGAGGAGTCAAAGCTTCCCAAACTCTAAGAGCTCTATAAAACCCCTCCCACATCTATGGTAACTAGTCTGACATATAACCAAGCAAAAAAGATGTAGGAAAAGAAAACAGAGCAAATAAATGAGCAGGGGAAAAAGTGGTGTGAAATATACAAAACTACCACAGAAAAATAACTGGGTGGGGTCTTATGGACTCTCACCACCATCAAAGAAATTAATTTATCAGATAAGCATAAATTATGTTTTTTTGTTTCATATTGATGGTAAGAGTCCACGATCCATTACTCCTGGGAAACTAATACCCAAGCAGTGAAGTCCATGAGTAATGAGGGTGGGACATAAAGAAAAAAATAAATCTCTTTTTTTTTTCAATACTTTATAAATATATAATTAACAAGAAAACATCATGTATGCTTACCTGATAAATTCCTTTCTTTCATGTTGATGAGAGTCCGCAAGACCTCATCTTTGTGTTTTTCTAGGGTTAGTTTTTTCTTCAGCACACCCTTCCCTGCTCCTTTTATGGCTCTTATTCCTTTTTCTTACCCCACTTGCTTGGCTATATGTTAGACTGAGGTATGTGTGAGGGGTTTTATAGAGCTTTTGGGGTTTGGGAATCTTTGCCTCCTCTTAGTGGTAGAGAAGAGTAATTCCCAAGAGTAAAGGATTGTGGACTCTCACCACCATGAAAGAAATTAATTTATCAAGTTAGAATAAATGATGTTTTCTTACTTTCTACTATGAATGTGTGTGGTAACGTGTGTTGTGTACAGTGTCAGTGTGTACGTATACCCACTAACCTTCTATCCCAACTGCCTCCCTACTCTCAGCTGTCCTGCTATATCCTGAGATCTTTTTTTGGGACTAGCTGACATCCTTGGGAAAAGTAGATTTTTTTGCATATGTAAAGACAACGGGGTAGATTGTAGCGAATCATGTCTGCTCGACCTCGCTAAAAGCCGACAGCGTATGCGATGGGGCTGCTTAATAAATGGACCACTTTGTTGTTAGTTAATTACTTCCTATTCATCCTATAACCTGTGTCAATAATAACATCTTTACTTAGAATGTAGACTTTTGTTACACATACACAGATTTCATATCAAATATTAATATTACATTCTATCTGAGTTACATGCATATAAATATATATACCAACAAAGCCTGTTGAATAATTTGGAGAGTGCGAAGGGTGTTGTCCCTAGTTTCCCTTACCAGAACAAAACATTACTGGTTAGGATGGATAAGATGTGGGACTAAGATTTTTAGTCTGTTAGCTAAAGCCTTGGTATTTATATTAGTATTTAAGAGGGAGATGGATCTATAGTTCTGTGTGTGCTCTGGGGATCTACCGGATTCAGGTAGAACTACTTTGTGCACTTCTAACAGACTCAGGAAAGTCTTCTTTTGAAAAAGTATTAAAGATGTTAAAGGGCCATGATAATGTTGAAACACTTGAAAGTGCTGCATAGCTGTAAAAAGCTGACTAGAAAATATCACCTGACCATCTCTATGTAAAAAAGAAAGATATTTTACCTAAAAAATTCCTCAGTAGCCACATCCCATTGTAAAGGACTTCTAAGCAGCAAATCAGTATGTCTGTCCCGGGACAGCTAAGGGAGTGATCTTACGTGCACACTCATCTTATTTCCCTATTCAGTTTAAGGAAGTTCATTATAAAATCTCATGAGAGTTAAGTGAAATCTCATGAGATCACAGTAAAAGAGTTCATGACCTCAGCACTGCTGATGCTGATTGGCTGCTTTTCATTTCTTCATTATTATTTTTTTACCTGCAGCTGAGCAACAGCTGAAGTATATTTTTTTACACAGAACTTACTCTGCTGCACTGAGGAGATTGTGAGGTAAAATATCTTCCTTTTTTACATAGAGATGCTCAGGTGATATTTTCCTGTCAGCTTTTTACAGTTATACTGCATCAGTTTCAAGTGATTTAGCATATGAGTATTATGTCCCTTTAACTAAAGAGAGAGATGATTCCACTAAATTGTAATATTTTGTGATATAGCCACCAGGGCAGGCCAGGAGCTTTTTCTGTTGCTAGGTCCATAACAACCCCCTTTATTTCTTCCACAATAAATGGTTCCTCTATTAAGTCCCTGATGGCTTGAATAACAAAGGGCAATCATCTGATAATAAAGCATTAACCGAGCCCAGGACATCAATTTTCACTTTATTCCTCTCCAAATTATACAAGTGGGAATAGTAAAGCCTAAATTCTTCAGCAATAACCTTATTAAGTCTGATATCACAACCCGAAGATGATTTTACTGATTGTACAAAAGTCTTATACTGTTTTATTTAATTTTTTTAAACATTCTTACCAACATTCTACTCGCTTTGTTATCCTTTGCATAAAATTTTGAGTGAACGTTTAAAGATTGACAAAGTTCACAGTATTACAAAAATGTATTTAAAATTTCCCTAGGTTGTTGAAAAGTTCTTAAGAGATTAATATTTGTCACGCTGCTCCAATTCCGGCCACCGTTCCCCTCACTTGTCATGGCCGTTGCCATGGACGCGGCAGCCGTTGCCGTGGATGCGGTGGCTGCTTTTGGTGCTCGGCGATGACGTCATCGCCGCACGCCAGCTCATTCTGATGCTGGTCCTGATTGCAGCTGAATGCTTCCTCTGGTGCGAATCTACGCCTATGTAAGTACCTCTGTTGCCTGTTATCATTGCCCAAGTATACGTGTTACTGAGTGTGCTCCTGGGTGCCTATTTTCTAAACTGAACTATTGATTGCCTTATTGTTACTGAACTCTGCCTGTCTCAAGACTACTCTTCTGATTAACCCCTGAACTTCTGATTGCCTTATTGTTGCTGAACTCTGCCTGTCTCAAGACCACTCTTCTGATTAACCCCTGAACTGCTTATTGCCTTATTGTTGCTGAACTCTGCCTATTCCAGATCTCTCTACTGATTAACCCCTGTACTGCTGGTACTCTGGATTGCCTTGTTGTTGCTGAACTCTGCTTGCCTGACTACTCTCCAGTTATCCTCTGTAGTGCCGTGAGGGATTGCCCTCTCTACTGTAAGTACTGCTTACCTCATTCACTTACCTGTTCTCTTGTTCTGGGATATTTCCTTATTCTTCCACTTGACACCGGGATAAGAAGACTACTGGCCAAGTTTGGTCTGATAGGGAAATATCCAACGAGCATTACAATATTAGTGGGATCTTTTTTGTAAGATAGCTCAAATTGCTGTTTACATAAGGAATTTATAAGTGGAATGATATTGCTTCCAGAGGTGCGATTTAAGCTTAATAAATTCTCCTCTACTTGAGCTTGCCAAGGAGTGACATGAGAGGTATCTTGAGGGTTATTTTCAGAAAAAAATGTGCGCAATGAAATTTCCGACTTCTCTGATTTGAGAGGGTCGGATAGAAGAGAATGGTCCAAATGTCATTGAACTGGCGAGGTAGGAAGATTAGGCCAAATTATAATGTATAATACAGTTGCATCATCTGACCAACTGTCAGGGTGCCAGGAATCAGACTGAGACAAGAAGTGCAAAAAACATAATTTATGCTTACCTGATAAATGTATTTCTCTTGTGGTGTATCCAGTCCACGGATCATCCATTACTTGTGGGATATTCTCATTCCCAACAGGAAGTTGCAAGAGGACACCCACAGCAGAGCTGTCTATATAGCTCCTCCCCTCACTACCATATCCAGTCATTCGACCGAAAACAAACAGAGAAAGGAAAAACCATAGGGTGCAGTGGTGACTGTAGTTTAAAATTAAAAATTACCTGCCTTAAAATGACAGGGCGGGCCGTGGACTGGATACACCACAAGAGAAATAAATTTATCAGGTAAGCATAAATTATGTTTTCTCTTGTAAGGTGTATCCAGTCCACGGATCATCCATTACTTGTGGGATACCAATACCAAAGCTAAAGTACACGGATGAAGGGAGGGACAAGGCAGGTACTTAAACGGAAGGTACCACTGCCTGTAAAACCTTTCTCCCAAAAATAGCCTCCGAAGAAGCAAAAGTATCTAGTAGAATGAGCTGTAATCCTTTCAGGAGGCTGCTGGCCAGCAGTCTCATAAGCCAATTGTATTTTACTCCTTAGCCAAAAAGAAAGAGAAGTTGCCGAAGCCTTTTGGCCTCTCCTCTGTCCAGAGTAGACAACAAACAAAGCAGATGTTTGACGAAAATCTTTAGTAGCTTGTAAGTAAAACTTTAAAGCACGAACCACGTCCAGATTGTGTAATAGACGCTCCTTCTTTGAAGAAGGATTAGGACACAAAGACAGAACAACAATCTCTTGATTGATATTCTTATTAGATACCACCTTAGGTAAAAACCCAGGTTTGGTACGCAGAACTACCTTATCTGCATGGAAGATCAGATAAGGAGAATCACATTGTAAGGCAGATAACTCGGAAACTCTATGAGCCGAGGAAATAGCTACCAAAAAAAGAACTTTCCAAGATAAAAGTTTGATATCTATGGAATGAAGAGGTTCAAACGGAACCCCCTGAAGAACTTTAAGAACCAAATTTAAGCTCCAAGGTGGAGCAACAGGTTTAAACACAGGCTTGATTCTAACTAAAGCCTGACAAAATGCCTGAACGTCTGGGGCATCCGCCAGACGCTTGTGCAAAAGAATAGATAGCGTAGAAATCTGTCCCTTTAAGGAACTAGCTGACAATCCTTTCTCCAATCCTTCTTGGAGAAAAGATAATATCCTGGGAATCCTGACCTTACTCCATGAGTAGCCCTTGGATTCACACCAATAAAGATATTTACGCCATATTTTATGATAGATTTTCCTGGTGACAGGCTTCCGTGCCTGAATTAAGGTATCAATGACTGACTCGGAGAAACCACGCTTTGATAAAATCAAGCGTTCAATCTCCAGGCAGTCAGCTTCAGAGAAATTAGATTTGGATGGTTGAAAGGACCTTGAAGTAGAAGGTCCTGCCTCAGCGGCAGAGTCCATGGTGGAAAGGATGACATGTCCACCAGATCTGCATACCAAGTCCTGCGTGGCCACGCAGGTGCTATCAAGATCACCGATGCTCTCTCCTGCTTGATTTTGGCAATCAGACGAGGGAGCAGAGGAAACGGTGGAAACACATAAGCCAGGTTGAAGGACCAAGGCGCTGCTAGAGCATCTATCAGCGTTGCCTTGGGGTCCCTGGACCTGGATCCGTAACAAGGAAGCTTGGCGTTCTGGCGAAACGTCATGAGATCCAGTTCTGGTTCGCCCCAACGAAGAACCAATTGTGCAAACACCTCCGGATGGAGTTCCCATTCTCCCGGATGAAAAGTCTGTCGACTTAGAAAATCCGCCTCCCAGTTCTCTACACCTGGGATATGGATAGCTGATAGGTGGCAAGAGTGAATCTCTGCCCATCGAATTATCTTTGAGACTTCTAACATCGCTAGGGAACTCCTTGTTCCCCCTTGATGGTTGATGTAAGCCACAGTCGTGATGTTGTCCGACTGAAATCTGATGAACCTCATTGTCGCTAGATGAGGCCAAGCCTGAAGAGCATTGAATATCGCTCTTCGTTCCAGAATGTTTATTGGAAGGAGTGACTCCTCCTGAGTCCACGATCCCTGAGCCTTCAGGGAGTTCCAGACTGCACCCCAACCTAGAAGGCTGGCATCTGTCGTTACAATTGTCCAATCTGGCCTGCGAAAGGTCATACCTTTGGACAGATGGGCCCGAGATAGCCACCAGAGAAGAGAATCCCTGGTCTCTTGGTCCAGATTCAGTAAAGGGGACAAATCTGTGTAATCCCCATTCCACTGACTGAGCATGCATAGTTGCAGCGGTCTGAGATGTAGGCGTGCAAACGGCACTATGTCCATTGCCGCTACCATTAAGCCGATTACTTCCATGCACTGAGCCACCGAAGGGCGAGGAATGGAATAAAGAACACGGCAGGAATTTAGAAGTTTTGATAACCTGGACTCGGTCAGGTAAATTTTAATTTCTACAGAATCTATCAGAGTCCCTAGGAAGGAAACTCTTGTGAGGGGGGATAGAGAAATCTTTTTCTCGTTCACCTTCCACCCATGCGACCTCAGAAATGCCAACACTATGTCCGTATGAGACTTGGCAATTTGGAAGTTTGACGCCTGAATCAGGATGTCGTCTAAATAAGGGGCCACTGCTATGCCCCGTGGCCTTAGGACCGCCAGAAGCGACCCCAGAACCTTCGTAAAAATTATTGGGGCTGTAGCTAACCCAAAGAGCTACAAACTGGTAGTGCCTGTCTAGGAAGGCAAACCTGAGAAACCGATGATGATCTTTGTGTATCGGAATGTGCAGATAAGCATCCTTTAAATCCACTGTAGTCATGTATTGACCCTTCTGGATCATAGGTAGGATGGTACGAATAGTCTCCATCTTGAATGATGGAACTCTGAGGAATTTGTTTAAGATCTTTAGATCCAAAATTGGTCTGAAGGTTCCCTCTTTTTTGGGAACCACAAACAGATTTGAGTAAAATCCCTGTCCCTGTTCCTCCTTTGGGACTGGATGGATCACTCCCATAACTAGGAGGTCTTGTACACAGTGTAAGAATGCCTCTCTCTTTATCTGGTTTGCAGATAATTGTGAAAGGTGAAATCTCCCTTTTGGGGGGGAAGCCTTGAAGTCCAGAAGATATCCCTGGGATATAATTTCCAACGCCCAGGGATCCTGGACATCTCTTGCCCACGCCTGGGCGAAGAGCGAAAGTCTGCCCCCTACTAGATCCGTTACCGGATAGGGGGCCGTTCCTTCATGCTGTCTTAGAGGCAGCAGCAGGTTTTTTGGCCTGCTTACCCTTGTTCCAGGTCTGGTTTGGTCTCCAGACCGTCTTGGACTGAGCAAAAGTTCCCTCTTGTTTTGCATTAGAGGAAGTTGATGCCGCACTTGCCTTGAAGTTTCGAAAGGCACGAAAATTAGACTGGCCCTTGGTTTGGACCTATCTTGAGGAAGGGCATGACCTTTTCCTCCAGTGATATCAGCAATAATCTCCTTCAAACCAGGCCCGAATAGGGTCTGCCCCTTGAAGGGAATGTTAAGCAGCTTCGATTTTGAAGTAACGTCAGCTGACCATGATTTAAGCCATAGCGCTCTGCTCGCCTGGATAGCAAAACCAGAATTCTTAGCCGTTAGTTTAGTCAAATGAACAATGGCATCAGAAACAAAAGAATTGGCTAGCTTAAGTGCTCTAAGCTTGTCAAGTATTTCATCCAATGGAGTCCCTACCTGTAAAGCCTCTTCCAGAGACTCAAACCAGAACGCTGCAGCAGCAGTGACAGGAGCAATGCATGCAAGGGGCTGTAGGATAAAACCTTGTTGAATAAACATTTTCTTAAGGTAAACTTCTAACTTTTTATCCATTGGATCTAAGAAAGCACAACTGTCCTCGACAGGGATAGTAGTACGCTTTGCTAGAGTAGAAACTGCTCCCTCCACCTTAGGAACTGTCTGCCATAAGTCCCGTGTGGTGGCGTCTATTGGAAACATTTTTCTAAAAACAGGAGGGGGAGAGAACGGCACACCTGGTCTATCCCATTCCTTAGTAATAATTTCTGTAAACCTTTTAGGTATTGGAAAAACATCAGTGCACACCGGCACTGCATAGTATTTATCCAGTCTACACAATTTCTCTGGCACTGCAATTGTATCACAGTCATTCAGAGCAGCTAAAACCTCCCTGAGTAACACGCGGAGGTGTTCAAGCTTAAATTTAAATGTAGAAATATCAGAATCAGGTTGCATCATCTTCCCTGAGTCAGAAATATCACCCACAGAAAGAAGCTCTCCTTCTTCAGCTTCTGCATATTGTGAGGCAGTATCAGACATAGTTCTTAAAGCGTCAGTATGCTCTGTATTTCGTCTAACTACAGAGCTATCTCGCTTTCCTCTAAATACGGGTAGTCTGGCTAATACCGTTGACAGTGTATTATCCATGACTGCCGCCATGTCTTGTAAAGTAAACGCTATGGGCGCCCTGGATGTACTTGGCGCCATTTGAGCGGGAGTCAAAGGATCTGACACGTGGGGAGACTTAGTCGGCATAACTTCCCCCTCGTCAGATTCCTCTGGTGATAAATTGTTTAAAGACAGAATATGATCTTTATTGCTTAAAGTGAAATCAGTACATTTGGTACACATTCTAAGAGGGGGTTCCACCATGGCTTTTAAACATAATGAACAAGGAGTTTCCTCTATATTAGACATGTTTATACAGACTAGCAAGCTTGGAAAACACTTTAAATCAAGTTAACAAGCAAATATAAAAAACGGTACTGTGCCTTTAAGAGAAACAAATTTTGTCAGAATTTGAAAAACAGTGAAAAAAGGCAGTAAATCAAACGAAATTTTTACAGTGTGTATAATAAGCTCACAGAGCATTGCACCCACTTGCAAATGGATGATTAACCCCTTAGTTCAAAAACCTGATAAAAAAAACGATAAAGACTTTTTTAACAGTCACACCAAACTGCCACAGCCTTGCTGTGGGCCTACTTTCCCCAACAAACGATTTTGGAAGCCTAAAAGCCCTTTAGAGATGTCCTGTAGCATTCAGGGAACTCCTGGATGTCTCAGTCTGTAATAGTTCATGCGCAAAAAAAACGCTAAACTAGGCCCCTCCCACTCATAGTAACACAGTGGAAAGCCTCAGGGAACTGTTTCTAGGCAAATTTAAGCCAGCCATGTGGAAAAAAACTAGGCCCCAATAAAGTTTTATCACCAAAGTATATATAAAAACGTTTAAACATGCCAGCAAACGTTTTATATTGTCAATATAAAGGAGTATTACCTCAGAAAGTAAGCATGATACCAGTCGCTATTAAATCACTGTATTCAGGCTTACCTTACATAAATTTGGTATCAGCAGCATTTTCTAGCCTTCACATCTTCTAGAAAAATATTAACTGCACATACCTCATAGCAGGATAACCTGCACGCCATTCCCCCGCTGAAGTTATCTCTCTCTTCAGTCATGTGTGAGAACAGCAATGGATCTTAGTTACAACCTGCTAAGATCATAGAAATCCCAGGCAGATTCTTCTTTTTTCCTGCCTGGAACAAAATAGCACAACTCCGGTACTATTTAAAAATAATAAACTCTTGATTGAAGCAAAATAACAGCTACATTTCACCACTTATCTCTTTCTACCTCCATGCTTGTTGAGAGTTGCAAGAGAATGACTGGATATGGTAGTGAGGGGAGGAGCTATATAGACAGCTCTGCTGTGGGTGTCCTCTTGCAACTTCCTGTTGGGAATGAGAATATCCCACAAGTAATGGATGATCCGTGGACTGGATACACCTTACAAGAGAAATAATCACACCTTTATTAATAGCAAAAAATAATAAAAAGTCCACAAGTCAAATAACAAGCCAGGAATCAAAACCAGAACTGGTAGTCAGACGAGCCGAGTCAGGAGCCAAAGCGAATAGTCAGACGAGCCGGAATCAGGAACAAGGAGAACAGCAGAGTCAGGAACAAGCCAGGGATCAGAAACCAGGAGGGACGTCAGACAGCCAGGTAATACACAGGAGCTCTCATAAACAGGTCTGAAACAACGCAAGGGCAAAGCATACTGAACAGAGGCCCTTTAAATAATAAATGATGACATCACAATTCTGAGACTGCATCCTGTCTCACACAGATGATGTACACCAGTCTGGCCATAAAAGGAAGTGCAGGAAATGAGCAGCATCACACAGTATGCACCAGAGTCAGGAAGAGAGGTGAGTAAAATGGCTGCCAGCAGCACATGGCAAACAGATCAGGGAAAAAACCCTGACACCAACTTATTTGTGAGATTTTGCTATTATTCACCATGGATGATCCCTGATGATCTGTTAAAAATCATACTTTATGCTTACCTGATAAATTCATTTCTTTCATGGTGGTGAGAGTCCACGATCCATTACTGCTGGGAATTACTCTTCTCTACCACTAGGAAGAGGCAAGAGCTCAATAAAACCCCTTCCACCTCGCACATACCTCAGTCCAGCATATAGCCAAACAAATAAGGTAATAAAAGGAATAAGAGCCATAAAAGGAGCAGGGGAAAAAGATGTGCTAAAAAAAACCTAACCCCAGAAAAACAAAGGGTGAGGTTTCATGGGCTCTCACCACCATGAAATAAATGACTTTATCAGATAAGCATAAATTATTTTTTCTTTTATACAGGTGGTGATATACCCAATCCATTACTCCTGGGAACTAATACCCAAGCTGTGGAGTCCACAAGTAATAACAAAGGGAGGGATTTAAAAACATATTTTTTTACTGAGAAAATAAATCCACAACCCCATTTTTTATGCACTTAAAATAAGCAAACAGCTTTATCCTAATGACAAATCAGAAAAGGAGGTTAACAAGAAAAAGCAGATAACAAGGAAACTCTTCTAGCAGAAGAGACAGCCAAAATAAATAACACTTTCCAAGAAAGTAGTTTAATGTCCGATTTATGCATAGGTTTAAAAGGAGGAGCCTACAAAACCCTTAACACTAGGGTAAGATTCTATGGAAGAGAAATAGGTTTGATAACAAGTTTAAGACGAACTAAAGCCTGAACAAAATTATGACCATAAGGAAGATTAACAATCTTTCTGTGGAACAAAACTGAATGAGCAGATATCTGCCCCTTCAAAGAACTGTCAGATAGGCCCTTGTCTAGACCAGTGTTTTTCAACCAGTGTGCCGTGAGAGATCCTCAGGTGTGCCACGGCAGACTGACAACAGTGTGACATATTTTTTAAACTTTGCTTGTTTTTTACTCCCAGTGCAGGGGTAGTTTTTGTAGGAGGCATGGCATAACAGCACAATACATACAGTATGTGTGTGTTTGTGTGTATGTGTATATATATATGCTGTATTAGGCTACAATGTGTGATTTTTTTTAAAATTTTGGGATGGTGGTGTGCCACAGGATTTTTTAATGTAAAAAAGTGTGCTACGGCAAAAAAAAGGTTAAAAATCACTGGTCTAGACCATTCTGCAAAAACTGCAGCATCCTAGAAATTCTGAAATCATGCCAGAAAAAAAAACTTAATCTATAAGGGACATTATTCAATAGATTTTCTTTGCATTAATATTTTGTAGATGATCCATATATATAGCCTATACAGTTTTTTTTTTTGTGTCATGTATAGTTTTGCTTGTTTTTAAATAACATTAAGATGATTTTCAGACTCCTAACCAAGCCCAAAGTTTTAGAAGTATACTGATGTATACCTCCTCCAGCTTGCTCCTGTTTGTGTAAAGATTCTTTTCATATGCAGAGGAAGGGAGAGTGTCTTCTCTTTTTGGTATAAAACCACTTTCAGTGGGTGTTCCAGCTACCTTTTCAACAGTGCTAAACTGGGAGCTTCTAAGTAATTTTTTAAACAGTTTTATACTGGATTTTTATATCAGTATCTGTGCATATGTTTCTTTATAGTAGTGTCTATTACATGCACTTATATGAAAATTGGTGTATTCTGTCCCTTTAACTGAAACATTTTTATCTTTCTTGGCAGTAAGAGTCCACAAATTAATTCATAACCTATGCAAAGCATTAAATATCCCTCCCACTTCCCCTACCCTCTCAGTAGTTCATGCCAAGGATAAGGAAAAGTAGAGAGAGAAAACATAATTTATGTAAGAACTTACCTGATAAATTCATTTCTTTCATATTGGCAAGAGTCCATGAGCTAGTGACGTATGGGAAATACAATCCTACCAGGAGGGGCAAAGTTTCCCAAACCTCAAAATGCCTATAAATACACCCCTCACCACACCCACAATTCAGTTTAACGAATAGCCAAATAGTGGGGTGATAGAAAAAGGAGTAAAAAGCATTAAAAAAGGAACTGGAAATATAATTGTGCTTTATACAAAAAAACATAACCACCATAAAAAGGGTCTCATAGACTCTTGCCAATATGAAAGAAATTAATTTATCAGGTAAGTTCTTACGTAAATTTATGTTTTCTTTCATGTAATTGGCAAGAGTCAATGAGCTAGTGACGTACGGTATGGGATAATAATACCCAAGATGTGGAACTCCACATAAGAGTCACTAGAGAGGGAGGGATAAAATAAAAACAGCCATTTTCCACTGAAAAATTAAATCCACAACCAAAAGAATAACGGCTGGATTATGAGTTTTGTGTAATGGTAAAAAAGCAGCATTATGGCTCTTTTTCACTACCGCTGGTATTGCAAGTCTTGAAGGTATATCTGTACCACACACTTTTTTGGCCGTCACGCAACGTAAATACGGCAGCTTTCAAAAAGTCCTTTTTCAATGGGACTTCCATAGCGCCGGTATTACGAGTTTGCCTGTCCGGCCAAAAAATGAGCGGTACAGCCTATAACTACAAGATCCGTACCGTAAACTGAAAGTCAGTAGTTATGGCTTTTATGTTACAGAGCTGTACCATAAAACTCATAACTAAAGTGTTACAAAGTACACTAACACCCATAAACTACCTATTAACCCCTAAACTGAGGCCCTCCCGTATCGCAAACACTAAAATAAAATTATTAACCCCTAATCTGCCGCTCCGGACATCGCCACCACTATAATAAATATACAACCTACATTACTGTTATTAACCCCTAATCTGCTGCCCCCAAAATCGCCGCCACTATACTAAAGTTATTAACCCCTAAACCTAAGTCTAACCCTAACACACACTAACTTTAACATAATTTAAATGATTCCAAATAAAAATTACAATTACTACCTAAATTATTCCTATTTAAAACTAAATAAATACCTGTAAAATAAAACCTAAGCTAGCTACAATATAACTAATAGTTACATTGTATCTATCTTAGGTTTTATTTTTATTATACAGGCAAGTTTGTATTTATTTTACCTAGGTAGACTAGTTAGTAAATAGTTATTAACTATTTACTAGCTACCTAGTTAAAATAAATATAAATTTACCTGTAAAATAAAACCTAACCTGTCTTACACTAACACATAACCTTACACTACAATTAAATAAATCACATTAATTAAATACAATAAACTAAATTAAAAAAGAAATTATCAAATATTTAAACTAATTACACCTAATCTAATAGCCCTATCAAAATAAAAAAGCCCCCCCAAAATAAAAAAAACCACTAGCCTAAACTAAACTGCCAATAGCCCTTAAAAGGGCCTTTTGCGGGGCATTGCCCCAAAGAAATCAGCTCTTTTACCTGTAAAAAAAAATACAAACAACCCCCAACAGTAAAACCCACCACCCACACAACCAAACCCCCCAAATAAAATCCTATCTAAAAAACCTAAGCTCCCCATTGTCCTGAAAAGGACAATAGTTAATCAGCCAATAGGATTGAGCTCACATTCTATTGGCTGATTGGAACAGCCAATAGAATGCAAGCTCAATCCTATTGGCTGATTGGATCAGCCAATAGGATTGAAACTCAATCCTATTGGCTGATTGAATTAGCCAATAGGATTTTTTCACCTTTAATTCCGATTGGCTGATAGAATTCTATCAGCCAATCGGAATTCAAGGGACGCCATCTTGGATGACGTCATTTAAAGGAACCTTCAGTGTACGGCTGGGACCATATGAAGAGGATGCTCCACGCCGGATATCTTGAAGATGGAGCCGCTTCGCGTCGTAAAGATGAAGATAGAAGATGCCGTCTGGATGAAGACTTCTGCCCGCCTGGAGGACCACTTCTTGCTGCTTGGATGAAGACTTCTCCCGGCTTCGTTGAGGACTTCTTGCCACTTGGATGAAGACTTCTCCCGGCTTCGTTGAGGATGGATGTCGGTCTTCAAAAACTGTAAGTGGATCTTCGGGGGTTAGTGTTAGGTTTTTTTAAGGGATTATTGGGTGGGTTTTATTTTTAGATTAGGGTTTGAGCTGTAAAAGAGCTAAATGCCCTTTTAAGGGCAATGCCATCCAAATGCCCTTTTCAGGGCAATGGGGAGCTTAGGTTTATTTAGATAGGATTTTATTTGGGGGTTTGGTTGTGTGGGTGGTGGGTTTTACTGTTGGGGGGTTGTTTGTATTTTTTTTTACAGGTAAAAGAGCTGATTTCTTTGGGGCAATGCCCCGCAAAAGGCCTTTTAAGGGCTATTTGCAGTTTAGTTTAGGCTAGTGGGTTTTTTATTTGGGGGGGGGGGGCTTTTTTATTTTGATAGGGCTATTAAATTAGGTGTAATTAGTTTAAATATTTGATAATTTCTTTTTTATTTTGTGTAATTTAGTGGTTTTTTTTGTAATTTAGTTAATTGTATTTAATTAATGCAATTTATTTAATTGTAGTGTAAGGTTAGGTGTTAGTGTAAGACAGGTTAGGTTTTATTTTACAGGTAAATTTATATTTATTTTAACTAGGTAGCTAGTAAATAGTTAATAACTATTTACTAACTAGTCTACCTAGTTAAAATAAATACAAACTTGCCTGTGAAATAAAAATAAAACCTAAGATAGCTACAATGTAACTATTAGTTATATTGTAGCAAGCTTAGTTTTTTTATAGGTAAGTATTTAGTTTTAAATAGGAATTATTTAGTTAATGATAGTTATTTTTATTTAGATTTATTTTAATTATATTAAAGTTAGTGGGTGTTAGGGTTAGACCTAGGGTTAGGTTTAGGGGTTAATAACTTTAGTATAGTGGCGGCGACGTTGGGGGCAGCAGATTAGGGGTTAATAAGTGTAGTTAGGTAGCGACGACATTGGGGGCGGCAGATTAGGGGTTAATAAGTTTAGGTAGTTGGCGGCGATGTCGGGGGCGGCAGATTAGTGGTTAACAAGTGTAATGTAGGTGTCGGCGATGTCGGGGGCAGCAGATTAGGGGTGTTTAGACTCTGGGTTTATGTTAGGGTGTTAGGTGTAAACATAAGTTTTTCTTTCCCCATAGGAATCAATGGGGCTGAGTTACAGAGCTTTACGCTCCTTTATTGCAGATGTTAGGCTTTTTTTTAGCCAGCTCTCCCCATTGATGTTTATGGGGAAATCGTGCACAAGCACGTAAAACCAGCTCAAAGCAGCGCTGGTATTTGAGTGCAGTATGGAGCTCAATGGAGCTCAACACTGCAATATTGCCTGCTAACGCCAGGTTTTTGAAAACCTGTAATAGCAGTACTATAGGGAGATGAGCGTGGAAATAACTTGCAAGTTAGTACTGAGCCGCTCATAACGCAAAACTTGTAATCTAGCCGTAAGTTTTTCTTATAATTGAAAAGAAAAAACTTAAAACATAAGCAGAGGAATCAAACTGAAACAGCTGCCTGAAGAACTTTTCTACCAAAAACTGCTTCTGAAGAGGCAAATACATAAAAATGGTAGAATTTAGTAAATGTATGCAAAGAAGACCAAGTCGCTGCTTTGCAAATCTGATCAACTGAAGCTTCATTCTTAAAACAAGAGAAAAATGTACGATATAAAATCATACAATAGGGTGCGCTATATTATTATACTATTATGTGCAAAAAAAAAATATATATATGTGGAATGGATGGTGCAAAATGGTATAAAAAATCGTTCAAAAAAGTATATAGGATATCCTTTTAAAAGAGTGTGCCTAAGGAACTGTATAGTTCAGGAAAAATAAATAAGTGACTTTACATAAACAATGACGTGTGTTTCACAAAAACTTCAATTCCTTAAAAATGTACTATATAAATCAAGTGATACAATGTTATTTCTATTGAAAAAAGATGAAATATAATTAGGTGAAATAAAATCAGAAAATATATAAAAAACAATACAGACGATTTCACATATAGTGCAGAGTCATTGATAGATAGATGCAATTGTTGAAATCAATAATTCTGGAAGGCTGCTCCACTCCAAACCGGTGGTAAGTCGGTAGAACTGAAAAAATAGAGAGCAAAAGAGAGAGAGCGCCTGATAGTGTAATATCGTCAAGGTCAAGCAAGGTATAGGTATAAAAAAATCTCTGCCAAATGGATACTCACAAAGAGCTTGGCACTCGCAAGTAGTGCATGTAGGCGGGCTGACCTTTATACAGTAGTCAGTACACTGAATCTATGGTGGTCGTATCAGAGATCTGTAGTGATAGAAACAGAAAACACAGAAGACCAATAGTGCAATATCGTCTGGAACCGAAATGGACACAGCATAGGATACAGGGTCAGCAAGGTGTATACTCACAATGGAGTTGGCACTCCCAAGTAGTGCATTAAGGCAGGCTGACCTTCATACAGCAGTCAGCGCGCTGATGGTTAATAGCTGTAGTTGGTGGCTGTAGCTGTTATCGGTCTAGGCTTGTCCTCTGCTCACCGGCGTGTGTGTTGAATATTCAGCTATAGCTGGGCTGTTTAGCTGTAGAAAGTGGGTCTTTAAGGTATGCTGTGAACACACCCAAATAAGCACCTGCGGCACGTCACAGGCCTCAGGGGACACAGTGCATATAAAATAGTAAGCCACTAGAAATGAGTGACTGAAAAGTATTTATAAAAGAAAATATATTTGAAATAAGGAAGTCAGCGGACAAACTATTAAATAAAAATAATAAAAAGGGTCTTTATTTAAGAGCTATAACAACGCGTTTCTCGGCCGATAAAAGCTCACTGGCCGTTTCATCAGGTAAGTGTATAGGTATAGCGGGAAAACCACATTTAAAAATACATAGGAAGGTCACGATTGGTTGAAACATCCACCAATAGCTGACCCAACATATCGTTACATTTAAAATACAATATTTCGCTGACTTCCTAACAAAATAATTTCGTTACATATAATAAGAAAAAGAAAAATTGTGTATGCATGAAAACAATGTTGAAAAATGTGATTTAAAAACCACGAACAAAAAACATTTTGTTCTATAGCTAAATGATGAGCTACTCGTTATTATCCTGTCTTAGAGATAGTCAAAAAATTGTAGGGACAAATGAGGCCACATAAACCATAGAAAAAGAACATCCAATTTGTAATTCTACTGCTTTGGTAGTATATTAAAATACTACCGGTTTTGATAGAGTCTTAAAAGTCATGTACTGATGTAAGTCGTTGTATTAAGAATGACCATAATAAGTGTGTTATGTGAGATAAAGTTCTTGTACCTTTCATACATGGTACAATATAACTGATTCTATGTGTTAATGATAATAAAAAATGGTGTATATTTATTGTGTTTAATTTGAAAACATCACATTGCAAAGAAAAATATAATATATTATGCCTGTGTAGAATGTGCAGATGATAGTGTAGGTAATTAAATAAAATTATGTTTATTAGTTAAATGCTGCCAAATCCAAGTTAGAATTAAGCCCTGAAGGCCACAGAGTATTCAACTTGTGAATCCAAAAGGTTTCACGTTGTCTTAATTTAATAATTCTGTTGTAATCTGTTGAAGGGGGTATATAGTCTATGGGATAAAATTTGAAAATTTCGGGATTGCCCTGATGTTTGTTCAGGCAATGTTCTGGTATACTATGTTTGATTTTTTTCTTTTTGCAATTTTTGCAATTGCGTAGATGTTCCCCCCACCTAGTTCTTGCTTTTCTTGAGGTGCGACCCACGTACTGGGCCCCACATATACATTCAAGGACATAAATTACAAAGATGGAATTGCAATTTAAGAATTTTTTGATAGGAAAAATTTCCCCAGTTATTTTTGAGGTAAAATTTTTCATACCAGATGGTATGTATTTGCAAGTATTACAGCCTCTTTTTCCACATTTGTAGACTCCTATATGACTAAGGAAGTTTGTGTTATTATTGGAATTTTTGTTGCAAAAAATGTGTTTCACTTTTTTACTGGGAGCTAGCTTACTCCTCAGAGTAGGAGCCCTAGTATATACGATTTTTGGATAGCTATCTACTAAATTTTTTAAAATGGGGTCTCTGAGTATTATTGGCCAATGTTTGTTAAGAATATGTCTTATCTGTTTATAATTGTTATTGTATTGGGTGATAAACAATGGTTTTGCTGAAAAATTATCATTCTCTCTTTTTTTATTATGAGTCTTATTTTTGTTAAGTAAGGTATCCCTATCTAGAGATCTAGCCTTGTCTCTACAGGTTGTCAAAAGGTCATTAGGATAATCTTTGTCAAGGAACCTTTGATAGATGATTTCACTCTGAAGATCAAAGGATTCTAGCGATGAACAATTACGTCAAATTCTTTCGAATTGACTGTAGGGGATGTTTGATAGCCAGTTTATATGATGATTACTTTTGAAATTTAAATAACTATTGCTATCTACTTTCTTGAAAAATGTTTTTGAACAAATATTTCCTAACTGGTCCCAACTTAGTGTCAAATCTAAAAAGTCTATTGTCTGCTCATTTATATCAGCAGTGAATGACAAACCAAAATCATTTTGGTTAAGGGAAGCAGCAAACAGTGTTGCTGAGGGAAGGTCACCTCGCCAAAGGAAAATCAGGTCGTCTATGTAGCGACCATAGAACACCAGACTCGCCCCAGCTGAGGAATTATAGATGTAAATATCCTCAAAAATGCCCATAAAGATGTTGGCAAAGCTAGGGGCGAATCTGGTGCCCATGGCCGTACCCTTGGTTTGTAGGTAAAATAAATCCTGAAACATAAAATAATTATGTTGTAAAATGAATCTAATACATTCAATGATATATTCCTTTTGAAAGTAGGGCATATAGTGATCTTCATTTAGTTTTAGCATGATTGTCTGTAAGCCTAATTCGTGAGATATGTTGGAATAGAGAGAGCTAACGTCACAGGTTATCCATATTAAGTCGCCATTATTTTTGAGGTCCTTAATTTTATTGAGTAGATAGGTGCTGTCTTTAATGTAAGATCTAAGGCCGACAACATGTTTCTGTAAAAAAAGATCAATGTAATACGATAAATTATATGTTAAGTTGTCTATCCCTGCGATTATTGGTCGACCCGGGGGGTGTTTTTGATCCTTATGGATTTTTGGCAAATGGTAATAATGTGCTACACTTGGGTTGCTAACTTTAAGAAAGTTTCTTTCGTCTTTATTTAGAATATTCAGATTGGAACCTCTTTCAATCAAAGCATGATATTCTTTTAAAAAAATAGGTGTGGGGTCTGTTTTTAGGACTCTATAGTAATTGTTATCATTCAGAATCCGTTTGGCTTCTGATAAGTAATCACAAAAATCTTGTATCACTATTCCTCCTCCCTTGTCAGCATCCCGTATGATGATATTGGGGTTGTCTGCAAGGGAGGAGACTGCCTTTCTTTCACCTTGTAATTTGTAAAAATTCTTTTTTGATGACTTCAGAGAAATTTTTTCAAGATCGTCGATTACTAAATTATGGTAAATTTCAACATACTGGCTACATCCCAATGGAGGAGAGAATGATGATTTCATTTTTACGTCAGTATGAATGACACTTTCAAAAAGTTGATCAGTGAGAGAATTTATAGAGCCTTGGGTAGAGATAACTCTTTCTCCCATATTCATATTATCAGTCAGAATGCAGATAGTGTCGTTTTCTAGAAGATTGTGTTTTTTTAAATTTTTTTGGGCAAAATATTTTTGCAGGGATAATTTCCTGGTAAATCTATTTAGGTCTACAAAAAGGTTAAAAATATTGTGGGGATTGGGTGGACAAAATGATAAACCCTTATGAAGAATTCTTTTTTCCTCTATGGATAAAGTGTGTGATGATAAGTTGAAAATACCCTTATCTAATTTGTTGTGTTTTTCTTTCTTGGTGGCAATACCTCTCCCTCTTGTGCCTCTTGGTCTAAATGAAAGGGTCTTTTTCTGGGATTTGGTTCTTCTATTATAACTCTTCGTTGATGTGGGGCATATTCTAAAAAAGGCGAGGATGCGGAGGTAGTATTGTTTCTAGATATATGTTCTGTGAACACATTGTCCTCTGAAACAGAGGACAAAGGGTGAAAGCGATTCGAGTGAACATATTGATTCTGGTTTGGGTTATAATTAGTCTTGGAATGATTATCTTTGTAAGTGTGAGAATTGGTTTGAATGGGGGAATCATAATTCTGGTAATTGTCAAATCTGCTGTTCTCTCTAAATTGTCTTTTATTACCATAATAGGAATTATCATTATAAGTCCTATGGTTGTCATAAAGATTCCTGGGTGGATAGTAAGATTGGTGGGGAGATTGTTGTCTGTGCCAAGTGTCATATTGATTATTATTGTATCTGTTGTGGTATTGTGCATTGTGTTGTTCCCTATCCCTGTGTGTGTATGTATTGGATTTTCTGTAATAATTGGTTGGTTTAGTATGATAATGGTTATTTGATTTGTAATTCTCCTTATAGATCCTATTATTATTTCTATGGTGAACCGTGGTCCAAGATCCACCTGGTTCAGATCTGTTTATTCTGTGTGGGGCATTTGTCTCTATAGGTTGGTCTATATCATATGATCTATGATCTATGTTTCTTTGATTCTCAGAGTTCTGTGTTTCTGAGTTAGAAGGTTGTGTACGATTATAACTATATATTCTATCATTGATGTAATCCTCATTGTCCCTTACCAATTTTTTGTTTTTGGATTGTACAAGTTCCTCTTGGAATTTGTCTGTCCTTTCATACATGCTTTTCAAAAAACGATCATAATCAGAACTCTCTACGTGTTTTTCTAAATCTGTTTGTATTCTTTCTATGTTTTCACTACACTGATCAGCTAAAAAACGTCTGTGTTCTATCAGGGCCTTCATTAATTCAAAAGAACAATCACTAAGTATTTTGTACCATTTTTCCAAAAGTACAGGATTGTCTTTAAAAGAACAATGTTTTAAGATACGTAATCCTCTGGGAATCTGTTTCAAATCAATATATTTTTCTAAAGTGGTAAGATCCCACCAATGTCTATGTTCTTTTAAAATTTCTTCTTCTAAAATATGGAATAAACTTTTCATAGATTTGGTGGTATCAGAATCTGATTGTGCAACAATAGTAGCTGGTTTCCCTAGTAAATTGTATGCTGCTCTAATCTTGTTTCTATCCTCTTTGGACTGCATATTGTGACCAAAGGAGTGAAAAAAGTGAAAAAAATCAAATATAAATACCAAACCGAATAATAAGTGTAAAAAATGATGAGAGTATGTGTGCTGCACTCCTATAAATTACCCAACAATAAACAAGAGAAAAATGTACGATATAAAATCATACAATAGGGTGCGCTATATTATTATACTATTATGTGCAAAAAAAAAAATATATATATGTGGAATGGATGGTGCAAAATGGTATAAAAAATCGTTCAAAAAAGTATATAGGATATCCTTTTAAAAGAGTGTGCCTAAGGAACTGTATAGTTCAGGAAAAATAAATAAGTGACTTTACATAAACAATGACGTGTGTTTCACAAAAACTTCAATTCCTTAAAAATGTACTATATAAATCAAGTGATACAATGTTATTTCTATTGAAAATAGATGAAATATAATTAGGTGAAATAAAATCAGAAAATATATAAAAAACAATACAGACGATTTCACATATAGTGCAGAGTCATTGATAGATAGATGCAATTGTTGAAATCAATAATTCTGGAAGGCTGCTCCACTCCAAACCGGTGGTAAGTCGGTAGAACTGAAAAAATAGAGAGCAAAAGAGAGAGAGCGCCTGATAGTGTAATATCGTCAAGGTCAAGCAAGGTATAGGTATAAAAAAATCTCTGCCAAATGGATACTCACAAAGAGCTTGGCACTCGCAAGTAGTGCATGTAGGCGGGCTGACCTTTATACAGTAGTCAGTACACTGAATCTATGGTGGTCGTATCAGAGATCTGTAGTGATAGAAACAGAAAACACAGAAGACCAATAGTGCAATATCGTCTGGAACCGAAATGGACACAGCATAGGATACAGGGTCAGCAAGGTGTATACTCACAATGGAGTTGGCACTCCCAAGTAGTGCATTAAGGCAGGCTGACCTTCATACAGCAGTCAGCGCGCTGATGGTTAATAGCTGTAGTTGGTGGCTGTAGCTGTTATCGGTCTAGGCTTGTCCTCTGCTCACCGGCGTGTGTGTTGAATATTCAGCTATAGCTGGGCTGTTTAGCTGTAGAAAGTGGGTCTTTAAGGTATGCTGTGAACACACCCAAATAAGCACCTGCGGCACGTCACAGGCCTCAGGGGACACAGTGCATATAAAATAGTAAGCCACTAGAAATGAGTGACTGAAAAGTATTTATAAAAGAAAATATATTTGAAATAAGGAAGTCAGCGGACAAACTATTAAATAAAAATAATAAAAAGGGTCTTTATTTAAGAGCTATAACAACGCGTTTCTCGGCCGATAAAAGCTCACTGGCCGTTTCATCAGGTAAGTGTATAGGTATAGCGGGAAAACCACATTTAAAAATACATAGGAAGGTCACGATTGGTTGAAACATCCACCAATAGCTGACCCAACATATCGTTACATTTAAAATACAATATTTCGCTGACTTCCTAACAAAATAATTTCGTTACATATAATAAGAAAAAGAAAAATTGTGTATGCATGAAAACAATGTTGAAAAATGTGATTTAAAAACCACGAACAAAAAACATTTTGTTCTATAGCTAAATGATGAGCTACTCGTTATTATCCTGTCTTAGAGATAGTCAAAAAATTGTAGGGACAAATGAGGCCACATAAACCATAGAAAAAGAACATCCAATTTGTAATTCTACTGCTTTGGTAGTATATTAAAATACTACCGGTTTTGATAGAGTCTTAAAAGTCATGTACTGATGTAAGTCGTTGTATTAAGAATGACCATAATAAGTGTGTTATGTGAGATAAAGTTCTTGTACCTTTCATACATGGTACAATATAACTGATTCTATGTGTTAATGATAATAAAAAATGGTGTATATTTATTGTGTTTAATTTGAAAACATCACATTGCAAAGAAAAATATAATATATTATGCCTGTGTAGAATGTGCAGATGATAGTGTAGGTAATTAAATAAAATTATGTTTATTAGTTAAATGCTGCCAAATCCAAGTTAGAATTAAGCCCTGAAGGCCACAGAGTATTCAACTTGTGAATCCAAAAGGTTTCACGTTGTCTTAATTTAATAATTCTGTTGTAATCTGTTGAAGGGGGTATATAGTCTATGGGATAAAATTTGAAAATTTCGGGATTGCCCTGATGTTTGTTCAGGCAATGTTCTGGTATACTATGTTTGATTTTTTTCTTTTTGCAATTTTTGCAATTGCGTAGATGTTCCCCCCACCTAGTTCTTGCTTTTCTTGAGGTGCGACCCACGTACTGGGCCCCACATATACATTCAAGGACATAAATTACAAAGATGGAATTGCAATTTAAGAATTTTTTGATAGGAAAAATTTCCCCAGTTATTTTTGAGGTAAAATTTTTCATACCAGATGGTATGTATTTGCAAGTATTACAGCCTCTTTTTCCACATTTGTAGACTCCTATATGACTAAGGAAGTTTGTGTTATTATTGGAATTTTTGTTGCAAAAAATGTGTTTCACTTTTTTACTGGGAGCTAGCTTACTCCTCAGAGTAGGAGCCCTAGTATATACGATTTTTGGATAGCTATCTACTAAATTTTTTAAAATGGGGTCTCTGAGTATTATTGGCCAATGTTTGTTAAGAATATGTCTTATCTGTTTATAATTGTTATTGTATTGGGTGATAAACAATGGTTTTGCTGAAAAATTATCATTCTCTCTTTTTTTATTATGAGTCTTATTTTTGTTAAGTAAGGTATCCCTATCTAGAGATCTAGCCTTGTCTCTACAGGTTGTCAAAAGGTCATTAGGATAATCTTTGTCAAGGAACCTTTGATAGATGATTTCACTCTGAAGATCAAAGGATTCTAGCGATGAACAATTACGTCGAATTCTTTCGAATTGACTGTAGGGGATGTTTGATAGCCAGTTTATATGATGATTACTTTTGAAATTTAAATAACTATTGCTATCTACTTTCTTGAAAAATGTTTTTGAACAAATATTTCCTAACTGGTCCCAACTTAGTGTCAAATCTAAAAAGTCTATTGTCTGCTCATTTATATCAGCAGTGAATGACAAACCAAAATCATTTTGGTTAAGGGAAGCAGCAAACAGTGTTGCTGAGGGAAGGTCACCTCGCCAAAGGAAAATCAGGTCGTCTATGTAGCGACCATAGAACACCAGACTCGCCCCAGCTGAGGAATTATAGATGTAAATATCCTCAAAAATGCCCATAAAGATGTTGGCAAAGCTAGGGGCGAATCTGGTGCCCATGGCCGTACCCTTGGTTTGTAGGTAAAATAAATCCTGAAACATAAAATAATTATGTTGTAAAATGAATCTAATACATTCAATGATATATTCCTTTTGAAAGTAGGGCATATAGTGATCTTCATTTAGTTTTAGCATGATTGTCTGTAAGCCTAATTCGTGAGATATGTTGGAATAGAGAGAGCTAACGTCACAGGTTATCCATATTAAGTCGCCATTATTTTTGAGGTCCTTAATTTTATTGAGTAGATAGGTGCTGTCTTTAATGTAAGATCTAAGGCCGACAACATGTTTCTGTAAAAAAAGATCAATGTAATACGATAAATTATATGTTAAGTTGTCTATCCCTGCGATTATTGGTCGACCCGGGGGGGTGTTTTTGATCCTTATGGATTTTTGGCAAATGGTAATAATGTGCTACACTTGGGTTGCTAACTTTAAGAAAGTTTCTTTCGTCTTTATTTAGAATATTCAGATTGGAACCTCTTTCAATCAAAGCATGATATTCTTTTAAAAAAATAGGTGTGGGGTCTGTTTTTAGGACTCTATAGTAATTGTTATCATTCAGAATCCGTTTGGCTTCTGATAAGTAATCACAAAAATCTTGTATCACTATTCCTCCTCCCTTGTCAGCATCCCGTATGATGATATTGGGGTTGTCTGCAAGGGAGGAGACTGCCTTTCTTTCACCTTGTAATTTGTAAAAATTCTTTTTTGATGACTTCAGAGAAATTTTTTCAAGATCGTCGATTACTAAATTATGGTAAATTTCAACATACTGGCTACATCCCAATGGAGGAGAGAATGATGATTTCATTTTTACGTCAGTATGAATGACACTTTCAAAAAGTTGATCAGTGAGAGAATTTATAGAGCCTTGGGTAGAGATAACTCTTTCTCCCATATTCATATTATCAGTCAGAATGCAGATAGTGTCGTTTTCTAGAAGATTGTGTTTTTTTAAATTTTTTTGGGCAAAATATTTTTGCAGGGATAATTTCCTGGTAAATCTATTTAGGTCTACAAAAAGGTTAAAAATATTGTGGGGATTGGGTGGACAAAATGATAAACCCTTATGAAGAATTCTTTTTTCCTCTATGGATAAAGTGTGTGATGATAAGTTGAAAATACCCTTATCTAATTTGTTGTGTTTTTCTTTCTTGGTGGCAATACCTCTCCCTCTTGTGCCTCTTGGTCTAAATGAAAGGGTCTTTTTCTGGGATTTGGTTCTTCTATTATAACTCTTCGTTGATGTGGGGCATATTCTAAAAAAGGCGAGGATGCGGAGGTAGTATTGTTTCTAGATATATGTTCTGTGAACACATTGTCCTCTGAAACAGAGGACAAAGGGTGAAAGCGATTCGAGTGAACATATTGATTCTGGTTTGGGTTATAATTAGTCTTGGAATGATTATCTTTGTAAGTGTGAGAATTGGTTTGAATGGGGGAATCATAATTCTGGTAATTGTCAAATCTGCTGTTCTCTCTAAATTGTCTTTTATTACCATAATAGGAATTATCATTATAAGTCCTATGGTTGTCATAAAGATTCCTGGGTGGATAGTAAGATTGGTGGGGAGATTGTTGTCTGTGCCAAGTGTCATATTGATTATTATTGTATCTGTTGTGGTATTGTGCATTGTGTTGTTCCCTATCCCTGTGTGTGTATGTATTGGATTTTCTGTAATAATTGGTTGGTTTAGTATGATAATGGTTATTTGATTTGTAATTCTCCTTATAGATCCTATTATTATTTCTATGGTGAACCGTGGTCCAAGATCCACCTGGTTCAGATCTGTTTATTCTGTGTGGGGCATTTGTCTCTATGTTTCAGAGGACAATGTGTTCACAGAACATATATCTAGAAACAATACTACCTCCGCATCCTCGCCTTTTTTAGAATATGCCCCACATCAACGAAGAGTTATAATAGAAGAACCAATCCCAGAAAAAGACCCTTTCATTTAGACCAAGAGGCACAAGAGGGAGAGGTATTGCCACCAAGAAAGAAAAACACAACAAATTAGATAAGGGTATTTTCAACTTATCATCACACACTTTATCCATAGAGGAAAAAAGAATTCTTCATAAGGGTTTATCATTTTGTCCACCCAATCCCCACAATATTTTTAACCTTTTTGTAGACCTAAATAGATTTACCAGGAAATTATCCCTGCAAAAATATTTTGCCCAAAAAAATTTAAAAAAACACAATCTTCTAGAAAACGACACTATCTGCATTCTGACTGATAATATGAATATGGGAGAAAGAGTTATCTCTACCCAAGGCTCTATAAATTCTCTCACTGATCAACTTTTTGAAAGTGTCATTCATACTGACGTAAAAATGAAATCATCATTCTCTCCTCCATTGGGATGTAGCCAGTATGTTGAAATTTACCATAATTTAGTAATCGACGATCTTGAAAAAATTTCTCTGAAGTCATCAAAAAAGAATTTTTACAAATTACAAGGTGAAAGAAAGGCAGTCTCCTCCCTTGCAGACAACCCCAATATCATCATACGGGATGCTGACAAGGGAGGAGGAATAGTGATACAAGATTTTTGTGATTACTTATCAGAAGCCAAACGGATTCTGAATGATAACAATTACTATAGAGTCCTAAAAACAGACCCCACACCTATTTTTTTAAAAGAATATCATGCTTTGATTGAAAGAGGTTCCAATCTGAATATTCTAAATAAAGACGAAAGAAACTTTCTTAAAGTTAGCAACCCAAGTGTAGCACATTATTACCATTTGCCAAAAATCCATAAGGATCAAAAACACCCCCCGGGTCGACCAATAATCGCAGGGATAGACAACTTAACATATAATTTATCGTATTACATTGATCTTTTTTTACAGAAACATGTTGTCGGCCTTAGATCTTACATTAAAGACAGCACCTATCTACTCAATAAAATTAAGGACCTCAAAAATAATGGCGACTTAATATGGATAACCTGTGACGTTAGCTCTCTCTATTCCAACATATCTCACGAATTAGGCTTACAGACAATCATGCTAAAACTAAATGAAGATCACTATATGCCCTACTTTCAAAAGGAATATATCATTGAATGTATTAGATTCATTTTACAACATAATTATTTTATGTTTCAGGATTTATTTTACCTACAAACCAAGGGTACGGCCATGGGCACCAGATTCGCCCCTAGCTTTGCCAACATCTTTATGGGCATTTTTGAGGATATTTACATCTATAATTCCTCAGCTGGGGCGAGTCTGGTGTTCTATGGTCGCTACATAGACGACCTGATTTTCCTTTGGCGAGGTGACCTTCCCTCAGCAACACTGTTTGCTGCTTCCCTTAACCAAAATGATTTTGGTTTGTCATTCACTGCTGATATAAATGAGCAGACAATAGACTTTTTAGATTTGACACTAAGTTGGGACCAGTTAGGAAATATTTGTTCAAAAACATTTTTCAAGAAAGTAGATAGCAATAGTTATTTAAATTTCAAAAGTAATCATCATATAAACTGGCTATCAAACATCCCCTACAGTCAATTCGAAAGAATTCGACGTAATTGTTCATCGCTAGAATCCTTTGATCTTCAGAGTGAAATCATCTATCAAAGGTTCCTTGACAAAGATTATCCTAATGACCTTTTGACAACCTGTAGAGACAAGGCTAGATCTCTAGATAGGGATACCTTACTTAACAAAAATAAGACTCATAATAAAAAAAGAGAGAATGATAATTTTTCAGCAAAACCATTGTTTATCACCCAATACAATAACAATTATAAACAGATAAGACATATTCTTAACAAACATTGGCCAATAATACTCAGAGACCCCATTTTAAAAAATTTAGTAGATAGCTATCCAAAAATCGTATATACTAGGGCTCCTACTCTGAGGAGTAAGCTAGCTCCCAGTAAAAAAGTGAAACACATTTTTTGCAACAAAAATTCCAATAATAACACAAACTTCCTTAGTCATATAGGAGTCTACAAATGTGGAAAAAGAGGCTGTAATACTTGCAAATACATACCATCTGGTATGAAAAATTTTACCTCAAAAATAACTGGGGAAATTTTTCCTATCAAAAAATTCTTAAATTGCAATTCCATCTTTGTAATTTATGTCCTTGAATGTATATGTGGGGCCCAGTACGTGGGTCGCACCTCAAGAAAAGCAAGAACTAGGTGGGGGGAACATCTACGCAATTGCAAAAATTGCAAAAAGAAAAAAATCAAACATAGTATACCAGAACATTGCCTGAACAAACATCAGGGCAATCCCGAAATTTTCAAATTTTATCCCATAGACTATATACCCCCTTCAACAGATTACAACAGAATTATTAAATTAAGACAACGTGAAACCTTTTGGATTCACAAGTTGAATACTCTGTGGCCTTCAGGGCTTAATTCTAACTTGGATTTGGCAGCATTTAACTAATAAACATAATTTTATTAAATTACCTACACTATCATCTGCACATTCTACACAGGCATAATATATTATATTTTTCTTTGCAATGTGATGTTTTCAAATTAAACACAATAAATATACACCATTTTTTATTATCATTAACACATAGAATCAGTTATATTGTACCATGTATGAAAGGTACAAGAACTTTATCTCACATAACACACTTATTATGGTCATTCTTAATACAACGACTTACATCAGTACATGACTTTTAAGACTCTATCAAAACCGGTAGTATATTAAAATACTACCGAAGCAGTAGAATTACAAATTGGATGTTCTTTTTCTATGGTTTATGTGGCCTCATTTGTCCCTACAATTTTTTGACTATCTCTAAGACAGGATAATAACGAGTAGCTCATCATTTAGCTATAGAACAAAATGTTTTTTGTTCGTGGTTTTTAAATCACATTTTTCAACATTGTTTTCATGCATACACAATTTTTCTTTTTCTTATTATATGTAACGAAATTATTTTGTTAGGAAGTCAGCGAAATATTGTATTTTAAATGTAACGATATGTTGGGTCAGCTATTGGTGGATGTTTCAACCAATCGTGACCTTCCTATGTATTTTTAAATGTGGTTTTCCCGCTATACCTATACACTTACCTGATGAAACGGCCAGTGAGCTTTTATCGGCCGAGAAACGCGTTGTTATAGCTCTTAAATAAAGACCCTTTTTATTATTTTTATTTAATAGTTTGTCCGCTGACTTCCTTATTTCAAATATATTTTCTTTTATAAATACTTTTCAGTCACTCATTTCTAGTGGCTTACTATTTTATATGCACTGTGTCCCCTGAGGCCTGTGACGTGCCGCAGGTGCTTATTTGGGTGTGTTCACAGCATACCTTAAAGACCCACTTTCTACAGCTAAACAGCCCAGCTATAGCTGAATATTCAACACACACGCCGGTGAGCAGAGGACAAGCCTAGACCGATAACAGCTACAGCCACCAACTACAGCTATTAACCATCAGCGCGCTGACTGCTGTATGAAGGTCAGCCTGCCTTAATGCACTACTTGGGAGTGCCAACTCCATTGTGAGTATACACCTTGCTGACCCTGTATCCTATGCTGTGTCCATTTCGGTTCCAGACGATATTGCACTATTGGTCTTCTGTGTTTTCTGTTTCTATCACTACAGATCTCTGATACGACCACCATAGATTCAGTGTACTGACTACTGTATAAAGGTCAGCCCGCCTACATGCACTACTTGCGAGTGCCAAGCTCTTTGTGAGTATCCATTTGGCAGAGATTTTTTCATTCTTAAAAGCCCACAAAGTGGAGACTGATCTAGTAGAATGAGCTGAAATTCTCTGAGGTGGGGCCTGACCCGATTCCACATAAGCCTTATGAATCAAAAGCTTTAACCAAGATGCCAAGGAAATGGTAGAAGCTTTCTGATCTTTCCTAGAGCCAGAAAAGACAACAAATAGACTAGAAGTCTTCCTGAAATCTTTAGTAGCTTCAACATAATATTTCAAAGCTCTTACAACATCCAGATAATGTAAGGATCTCTCCAAATAATTCTTAGGATTAGGACACAAAGAGGGGACAACAATTTCCCTATTAATGTTGTTAGAATTCACAACTTTAGGTAAAAATTTAAATGAAGTCCGCAAAACTGCTTTATCTTGATGAAAAATCAGAAACTCTTCTAGCAGAAGGGATAGCCAAAAGGAACAACACGCAACCCTTGCAGTATAATATAATATTGACCTTGTTTCCCCTTCCCAGTTTAGCAAGATTGCATGGGAATCCAGCGCCACATACCAACATATTTCACCACATTATTTACTTATAGGAATAATACTCTCATTGTTGGTGTCATTCAACATATCAATTGCTAACCTACTTTGAGCTTACAGGTCCAACAGTGACCACTCAAATTACTAATTTTTCTCTCGTAGAGTTTGTTATAAATTTCAAGAGGCACAAGAGTTGTCGCCAGTGTCAAATGAGGGAAAAATATTGTGTTTAGTATATGTTAAAAAAAAAAGAAAAAGAGGTTCTGGTCTTCCACATAGTATTTTCTATAATGTGAACTATATTTATCTAAATGGAAGATGTCACATTGTAATATACCATTTATTTTTATCTTAAGATATGATACTTCATTTAAGTTGTATTGTTTTTGCACAAACTCAATAAAACTCAATTTAAAAAAAAAAAAAAAAAAGGAACAACACGTTCCAAGAGAGTAGTTTAGTATCCAAAGAATGCATATGCTCAAAAGGAGGAGCCTGTAAAGCTCTCAGGACAAAATTATGACTCCAAGGAGGAGAGATTGATTTAATGACAGGCTTGATACGAACCAAAGCCTGAACAAAACAGTGAATATCAGGAAGTTTAGCAATCTTTCTGTGAAATAAAACAAAAAGAGCAGAGATTTGTCCCTTCAAGGAACTTGCAGACAAACCTTTATCCAAACCATCCTGAAGAAACTGTAAAATTCTAGGAATTCTAAAAGAATGCCAGGAAAATTTATGAAAAGAACACCATGAAATATAAGTCTTCCAAACTCGATAATAAATTTTCCTAGAAACAAATTTACGAGCCTGTAACATAGTATCAATCACTAAGTCAGAGAAACCTCTATGACTAAGCACTAAGCGTTCAATTTCCATACCTTCAAATTTAATGATTTGAGATCCTGATGGAAAAATGGTCCTTGAGACAGAATATCTGGTCTTAAAGGAAGTGGCCATGGTTGACAACTGGACATCCGGACAATGTACGCATACCAGAAACTGTGAGGCCATGCTGGTGCTACCAGAAACACAAATGAATGTTCCATGATGATCTTGGAGATCACTTTTGGAAGAAGAACTAGAGGCGGGAAAATATAAGCAGGTTGGTAAAACCAAGGAACTGCTAACGCATCCACCGCCACGCCTGAGGATCCCTGGACCTGGACAGGTACCTGGGAAGTTTCTTGTTCAGATGGGAAGCCATCAGATCTATTTCTGGAAGAACCTACATCTGAACAATCTGGAAAAACACATCTGGATGGAGTGACCTCTCCCCCGGATGTAAAGTCTGACGGCTGAGATAATCCGCTTCCAAATTGTCTACACCTGGGATATGTACCGCAGAAATTAGACAAGAGCTGGATTCCGCCCAAGCAAGTATCCAAGATACTTATTTCTTAGCTGGGGGACTGCGAGTCCCACCCTGATGATTGACATATGCCACAGTTGTGACATTGTCTGTCTGAAAACAAATGAATTGGTCTCTCTTCAATAGAGGCCAAACCGTGAAAATAGCACAGAGTTCTAAAATATTGATTGGTAACCTCGCTTCTTGAGATTTACAAACCCCTTGTGCTGTCAGAGATCCCCAGACAGCTCCCTGAAAGACTTGTATCTGTTGTGATTATCTAACCACCAAGTCAGAGAGAGTCGAACATTGGGATTTAAGGATATTCATTGTAATATATTTGTATAATCCCTGCACTATTGATTCAGCATACAAAGCTGGAGAGGTCTCATATGAAAACGAGCAAAGGGGATCGCATCTGATGCTGCAGTCATTAGACCTAAAACTTCCATGCACAAAGGCTCTGAAGGGAATGATGGAAACCAATTTTATTCGTCTCTTGTCTGTTAGTGATAGAGTCATGGACACTGAATCTATCTAGAAACCTAAAAAGGTGACCCTTGTCTGAGGAATCATGGAACTTTTTGGTAAATTGATCCTCCAACCATGTCTTTGAAGAAACAACACTAGTTGATTCGTGTGAGATTCTGCAGAATGTAAAGACTGAGCTAGTACCAAGATATCATCCAAATAAGGAAATACTGCAATACCCTGCTCTCTAATTACAGAGAGTAGAGCACCAAGAACTTTTGAAAAAATTCTTGGAGCTGTTGCTAGGCCAAATGGAAGAGCGACACATTGGTAATGCTTGTCTAGAAAAGAGAATCTCAGAAACCGTTAGTGATCTGGATAAATCGAAATGTGAAGCTATGCATCCTGTAAGTCTATCGTGGAAATATAATGACCTTGCTGACCAAAAGGCAGAATAGTCCTTATAGTCACCATTTTGAAAGTTGGCACTCTTACAAAACGGTTCAAAATTTTCAGATCCAGAACTGGCCTGAATTAATTTTCTTTCTTTGGGACAATGAAAAGATTTGAATAAAACCCCAGACCCTGTTCCTGAAACGGAACTGGTATAATTACCCCTGAAAGCTCTAGATCTGAAACACACTTCAGAAAGGCCTGAGCCTTCACTGGATTTGCTGGAACGCGCAAGAGAAAAAATATTCTCACAGGAGGTCTCATTCTGAATTGTATTCGATACCCTTAAGAGACAATGCTCTGAATCCAATGATTTTGGACAGAATCTGCCCAAATGTTCTGAAAAATGTTTAATCGCCCCCCCCCCCCCCCACCAACTGAACTGGAATGAGGGCTGCACCATCATGCAGACTTGGGGGCTGGCTTTGGTTTCTTAAAAGGCTTGGATTTATTCCAACATGAAGAAGGCTTACAATTGGAACCAGATTCCTTGGGGGCAGGATTTGGTTTTTGTTCCTTATTCTGTCGAAAAGAACAAAAACGATTAGAAGCTTTAGATTTACCTTTAGATCTTTTATCCTGAGGTAAAAAACTCCCTCCCAGTGACAGTTGAAATAATGGAATCCAACTGAGAACCAAATAAATTGTTACCTTGGAAAGAAAGAGATAGTAATATAGACTTAGATACCATGTCAGCATTCCAATATTTGAGCCACAAAGCTCTTCTAGCTAAAATAGCTAGAGACATATATTTAAAGGGACAGTATACTGAAAAATAGTTTTTCGCTTAATGTGTTTACAATTGCTTTTTTTACCAACTGCAGAGAATTTTTTTATGAAAAATAGCTTTTTATGTTTTTTTGTGTATATTAAAGCTCTGATTTTGTGTTTTGAAGCCACAACCTAATAAAATGGGGTGAGCTTGTAGGTATAATCAGATCTCATTACTGTATCACATTGTGTACATTTACCTGCTTCTTTATCTTATATCTGTACATAAAACAATCACCAGTACTTGGAGAGAACAATGGAAAATCAACATTATATTACCTTATCTCTGCTATATCCCACTGGGAGTATAATTTCTTCTGCTGGCTGTGTTTACAAAGCTTATGTATAGCTGGGACCTGCGGCCACAAACTTTCAGAATAGGTGGGGATACCACATGCTAAATCAACTATTTCAAATGCCAATATAAGGGTAAAGGAGCTACTTGTAAACAATTTAATACACTCCAGCAGGTAAAGTGGATCATTGGGAACAAATTAAAGGGGAGAACATTTTTGAGTAAACTGTCCCTTTAACATCAATTTTGATGATATCAAAAATAGCATCACAGATAAAATGATTAGCATGTTGAAGCAAGCGAACAATGCTAGAAAAATCAGAATCTGTTTCCTGTTGCGCTAAGCTTTCCAACCAGAAGGTTGATGCAGCTGCAACATCAGCTATAGAAATTGCAGGACTGAGAAGATAGCCAGAAAATAAATAAGCTTTCCTTAGATAAGATTCAAGTTTCCTATCTAAAGGATCCTTAAAGGAAGTACTATCTTCCATAGGGATAGTAGTACGTTTGGCAAGAGTAGAAATAGCCCCATCAACTTTGGGGATTTTTTCCCAAAACTCCAATCTGGCTGCTGGCAAAGGATACAATTTTTTAAACCTAGAAGAAGGAATAAAAGAAGTACCAGGCCTATTCCATTCCTTTGAAATCATATCAGAAATAGCATCAGGAACTGGAAAACACTCTGGAGTAACCACAGGAGGTTTATAAACGGAATTTAAACGTTTAATAGTTTTAATATCAAGAGGACTAGTTTCCTCAATATCCAAAGTAATCAACACCTCTTTTAACAAGGAACGAATATACTCCATCTTAAAGAGATAAGTAGATTTGTCAGTGTCAATATCTGAGGTAGGATCTTCTAAATCAGATAGATCCTCATCAGAGGAGGATAATTCAGTATGTTTTCGGTCATTTGAAAATCCATCATCTTTATGAGAAGTTTTAAAAGACCTTTTACGTTTATTAGAAGACGGAATGGCAGACAAAGCCTTCTGAATTGCATCAGCAATACAATCTTTTATATTCACAGGGATATCATGTACATTAGATGTTGAAGGAACAACAACCATTGTACTAGTACTGATGGATACATTCTCTGCATGTAAAAGCTGATCATGACAACTGTTACATACTACAGCTGGAGATATAATCTCTGCTAACTTACAACAGATACACTTATCTTTGGTAGAACTGTTATCAGGCAGCAGGAATCCAACAGTGGTTTCCGAGACAATATCAGATTGAGACATCTTGCAAATGTAAGAGGAAAAAAACCCAACAACATATAAAGCAAAATGATCAATTTCCTGATATGGCAGTTTCAGGAATGGGAAAAAATGCAAACAGCATAGCCCTCTGAGCAAAGAAAAAGGCAAGAGGCATATAGGAAGTGGGGTTTATATAATAAAATTATTTGGCGCCAAGTATGACGCGCCACGCAAAACAACATTTTTGGCGGTAACAACATCCGCAAATGACGCAACTCGCGTCATAGCAGACGTAACCTTGTGCAAGGAAACCTGGCATCAACTAAGACGCCGGAAATGACGAATTTGCGTCACCAAACGTACCTTTGCGTCAAAAAAATTCTCGCGATAAGAATGACGCAATAAATATCAGCATTTTGCGGTCTCACGAGCCTAAATTTGGCCGCGAAAATTAATGAAAATCAGTCAATTTTGAAGAAAAGACTATACCCCAGCTAAATATGTTTTTCCCAATTTTGAAACTGATAGTCTGCAAAAAGTAAATATACATAAACGTGACTCATGGCAAATATAAGTACAATACATATATTTAGAACTTTACATTAATACATAAAGTGCCAAACCATAGCTGAGAGGGTCTTTAAGAAATAAAAACATACTTACCGAAAGACACCCATTCACATATAGCAGATAGCCAAACCAGTACTGAAACAGTTATCAATAGAGGTAATGGAATATGAGAGTATATTTTCGATCTGAAAAGGGAGGTAGGAGATGAATATCTACGACTGATAACAGAGAACCTATGAAAAGAATTCATGCAAGGAAAACCATAGAAATCAATAGATGATACTCCCTTCATGTCCCTCTGACATTCACTGTACTCTGAGAGGAATCGGGCTTCAAAATGCTGAGAAGCGCATATCACAGAAGAAAATCAAGCACAATCTTACTTCACCACCTCCATAGGAGGCAAAGTTTGTAAAACTGAATTGTGGGTGTGGTGAGGGGTGTATTTATAGGCATTTTGAGGTTTGGGAAATTTTGCCCCTCCTGGTAGGATTGTATATCACATACGTCACTAGCTCATGGACTCTTGCCAATTCCATGAAAGAAAAAAGGAGTATAGAGGTGCCATAATACTGCTGCCACTACCAAATTTCAGGGCGGGTTTGTGGACTCTCACTGCCAAGAAAGAAAATAATTTATCAGGTAAGCATAATGCTAGTGAGAGTCCACAAATTCATTCTTAACCTATGGGAGATTAATACCCAAGCTGTGAGAACACAAAATTAATAGGGAGGGAAAGGTAGAGAAGGCAGTCCTAAGAAGTAGACACTACCACCCCTTGAAGAACCTTTCTCCAAAAAGATGCCTCAACTGAGGCAAAAACATAAAATTTGTAACATTTCAAGTATGCAACGAGGACTAAGTAGCAGCCTTACAGATCTGTTCAACTGAAGCCTCATTCTTGAAGGCCCAAGAAGAAGTGGTAAAGTGTGACCTTTGTGCTTACCAGAATGCAGGATGAATAGGGTCGATGACTGACAGAATTCCCTGGTAGCATGAAAGTAGAACTTTAAAGCTCTAACCATATCCAGATTATGCAGCAACCTCTCCTTGGAGGAAGGAGGATTGGGACAAAAGTATGGAACAACAATTTCCTGATTGATATTGTGAGTTGAAACAACCTTAGGTGAAAAAAACCCATCTTAGTAATTAAATTAGCCTTCTCTGCTACAAAATTAGATAAGGCGGGTCACACTGAAGGGCAGATAACTCAGAAACTCTACAAGGAGAACAGATCACTAACAAAAATAAAACTTTCGAAGACAAAAGTTTAATATCAAGAGAATGCATAGGCTCAAACGGAGCATGTTGCTGAAATCTAAGAACAAGATTAAGGCTCCATAGAGGAGCAACAAGTTTAAAAACAATTCTAATTCTAGCAATAGCCTAAACAAAGGACTGAACATCTGGCAACCGAGCCAATTTTTTTATGTAGCAAAACAGAATAGGCAGAAATCTGACCCTTAAGAGACCTAGCAGACAGGCCCTTCTCTAAACCTTCCTGAAGAAATTGAAGAATCTGCAGAATCCTCACCTTGTGCCAAGGAAGACCCTGGACTGCACACCAGGATAGAAAAGTTCTCCAAACATTGTGGTAAATGCATTTAATCTCCCTGCAGTAGCCTCAGTGATTCTAGCTTTTGATAGAAGAAAGGACCTTGCTGTAGAAGGTCCGACCTCTGAGGTAATCTTCATGGAGGAGCAGATTACATTTTCACTAGATCCGCATACCAAGTCCTGCATGGTCACGCTAGAACAACTAGGATAACTGAAATTCCCTCCTTCTTGATCCGAGCTATAACTTGAGGCAGAAGAACAATTGGAGGGAAAAGATATACTAGTTTGAAATGCCACAAAACTGCTAAGGCATCCACTAGCTCTGCTCAAGGATCCCTCGACCTTGATCTGTATCTTGGCAGTTTGGCATTGACACAGAAATTCATGTCTATCTCCGGGTACCCCCACATTTGCGGGTGATCTCGCGGAACATTTTCTTGATAAGAGACGATTCCCCAGAATGCAGAGTCTGTCTGCATAGAAAATCTGCTTCCCAATTCTCCACTCCCAAGATGTGGATAGCTGTTATCTGATAACTGTACGTTTATGCCCACTGAAGAATCCGAGAGACTTCTTTCATCGCCAGTGGACTGCATGTCCACCCTGGTGATAGATGTAAGCCAACGTTGCGATGTTGTCTGATTGGAATCTGATATAAGTGATTTTCCAGAAAGGTAAATCGAAGAAATTGGTGATGATCTTTGTAAATGGGAATGTGAAGATACACATCCTTCAGATCTATGGTGGTCATGGACTGTCCCTCCTGTACCAGAGGGTGAATTGACCTGATAGTTTCCATCTTGAAGTAAGGAACCTTCAGAAATTTGCCTAGACACTTCAGTTCTAGAATAGGGCGAAAAGTTCCCTTCCTTCTTGGGAACTATGAATAGATTTGAATAGAATAACTTTCTGACTAGGGAACTGGAACAATAACTACCATGGATACGAGGTCTTCTACACATTTTAGGAAGGCCCTTCTTTTCTCTGGTCTTTCTAAAACCCTGGAGAGGCGGAATCTGCCCCTTGGAGGACAATAGTGAAAATCTATTCTGTATCCCTTGGAAATAATGTCCAGGACCCAGGGGTCCTGAATGTTTTGGGTACACACTTTTTACAATTGAGATAGTCTGCCTTCTACTTGACCCGAGCCCAGGGCCAAACTTTCATGCAGATTTGTTATAAGGGTTGGACTTCTTGGTCTGCTTGCTCTTACTCCAAGAATGGTTAGGTTTCCAGGCAGTCCTGCTATGGTCTGGCTTGGTGGAGGCTCTATTCCTCTGAGCCCTATTCTTACAAAAGGAACGAAAATTCCCAGAGGGACGCCCCTTAGTTTTAGCCTTCTTGTCCTGAGAAAGGAAGACTCCCTTTCCCCCAATAACAGTAGAAATAATCAAATCCAGATCTGGCAAAATAAGGTCTTACCCTTAAAAGCCAAAGAAAGAAGTCTGTACTTAGAAACCATGTCCGCTGACCAGGACTTTAGCCATAGAGCACGTCTAGCGAGCACAACAAAACTGGAGGTCTTAGCATTAAGGAGAATAATTTGAATAAAGGCATCTCAAATGAAAGAATTAGCCATCTTTAAGGCTCGAATGTGGTCTTGAATGTCCTCCAGTGGTAATTGGACCGAAATTAGTTCAGATAGGGAGTTGCACCAAAAAACATAATTTATGTAAGAACTTACCTGATAAATTCATTTCTTTCATATTAGCAAGAGTCCATGAGCTAGTGACGTATGGGATATACATTCCTACCAGGAGGGGCAAAATGCCTATAAATACACCCCTCACCACACCCACAAATCAGTTTAATGAATAGCCAAGAAGTGGGGTGATAAGAAAAAAGTGTGAAAGCATAAAAAATAAGGAATTGGAATAATTGTGCTTTATACAAAAAAATCATAACCACCACAAAAAAGGGTGGGCCTCATGGACTCTTGCTAATATGAAAGAAATGAATTTATCAGGTAAGTTCTTACATAAATTATGTTTTCTTTCATGTAATTAGCAAGAGGCCATGAGCTAGTGACGTATGGGATAATGACTACCCAAGATGTGGATCTTTCCACGCAAGAGTCACTAGAGAGGGAGGGATAAAATAAAGACAGCCAATTCCTGCTGAAAATAATCCACACCCAAAATAAAGTTTAAATGAAAACATAAGCAGAAGATTCAAACTGAAACAGCTGCCTGAAGTACTTTTCTACCAAAAACTGCTTCAGAAGAAGAAAACACATCAAAATGGTAGAATTTAGTAAAAGTATGCAAAGAAGACCAAGTTGCTGCTTTGCAAATCTGATCAACCGAAGCTTCATTCCTAAACGCCCAGGAAGTAGAAACTCACCTAGTAGAATGAGCTGTAATCCTCTGAGGCGGAGTTTTACCCGACTCAACATAGGCATGATGAATTAAAGATTTCAACCAAGATGCCAAAGAAATGGCAGAAGCTTTCTGGCCTTTTCTAGAACCGGAAAAGATGACAAATAGACTAGAAGTCTTTCGGAAAGTCTTAGTAGCTTCAACATAATATTTCAAAGCTCTAACAACATCCAAAGAATGCAATGATTTCTCCTTAGAATTCTTAGGATTAGGGCATAATGAAGGAACTACAATTTCTCTACTAATGTTGTTGGAATTCACAACCTTAGGTAAAAATTCAAAAGAAGTTCGCAACACTGCCTTATCCTGATGAAAAATCAGAAAAGGAGACTCACAAGAAAGAGCAGACAATTCAGAGACTCTTCTGGCAGAAGAGATGGCCAAAAGGAACAAAACTTTCCAAGAAAGTAATTTAATGTCCAATGAATGCATAGGTTCAAACGGAGGAGCTTGAAGAGCCCCCAGAACCAAATTCAAACTCCAAGGAGGAGAAATTGACTTAATGACAGGTTTTATACGAACCAAGGCTTGCACAAAACAATGAATATCAGGAAGATTAGCAATCTTTCTGTGAAAAAGAACAGAAAGAGCAGAGATTTGACCTTTCAAAGAACTTGCGGACAAACCTTTATCTAAACCATCCTGAAGAAACTGTAAAATTCTCGGAATTCTAAAAGAATGCCAGGAAAAATGATGAGAAAGACACCAAGAAATATAAGTCTTCCAGACTCTATAATATATCTCTCTAGATACAGATTTACGAGCCTGTAACATAGTAATAATCACAGAGTCAGAGAAACCTCTTTGACCAAGAATCAAGCGTTCAATCTCCATACCTTTAAATTTAAGGATTTGAGATCCTGATGGAAAAAAGGACCTTGCGACAGAAGGTCTGGTCTTAACGGAAGAGTCCACGGTTGGCAAGAGGCCATCCGGACAAGATCCGCATACCAAAACCTGTGAGGCCATGCCGGAGCTACCAGCAGAACAAACGAGCATTCCTTCAGAATCTTGGAGATTACTCTTGGAAGAAGAACTAGAGGCGGAAACATATAGGCAGGATGATACTTCCAAGGAAGTGATAATGCATCCACTGCCTCCGCCTAAGTATCCCGGGATCTGGACAGATACCTGGGAAGTTTCTTGTTTAGATGAGAAGCCATCAGATCTATTTCTGGAAGTTCCCACATTTGAACAATCTGAAGAAATACCTCTGGGTGAAGAGACCATTCGCCCGGATGCAACGTTTGGCGACTGAGATAATCCGCTTCCCAATTGTCTATTCCTGGAATATGAACCGCAGAGATTAGACAGGAGCTGGATTCCGCCCAAACCAGAATTCGAGATACTTCTTTCATAGCCAGAGGACTGTGAGTCCCTCCTTGATGATTGATGTATGCCACAGTTGTGACATTGTCTGTCTGAAAACAAATGAACGATTCTCTCTTCAGAAGAGGCCAAGACTGAATAGCTCTGAAAATTGCACGGAGTTCCAAAATATTGATCGGTAATCTCACCTCCTGAGATTCCCAAACCCCTTGTGCTGTCAGAGACCCCCACACAGCTCCCCAACCTGTAAGACTTGCATCTGTTGAAATTACAGTCTAGGTCGGAAGAACAAAAGAAGCCCCCTGAACTAAACGATGGTGATCTGTCCACCACGTCAGAGAGTGTCGTACAATCGGTTTTAAAGATATTAATTGAGATATCTTTGTGTAATCCCTGCACCAATGGTTCAGCATACAGAGCTGAAGAGGTCGCATGTGAAAACGAGCAAAGGGGATCGCGTCCGATGCAGCAGTCATAAGACCTAGAATTTCCATGCATAAGGCTACCGAAGGGAATGATTGTGACTGAAGGTTTCGACAAGCTGAAATCAATTTTAGACGTCTCTTGTCTGTCAAAGACAGAGTCATGGACACTGAATCTATCTGGAAACCCAAAAAGGTTACCCTTGTCTGAGGAATCAATTAACTTTTTAGTGAATTGATCCTCCAACCATGATTTTGAAGAAACAACAAAAGTCGATTCGTATGAAATTCTGCTAAATGTGAAGACTGAGCAAGTACCAAGATATCGTCCAAATAAGGAAATACCACAATACCCTGTTCTCTGATTACAGATAGAAGGGCACCGAGAACCTTTGTAAAAATTCTTGGAGCTGTTGCTAGGCCAAACGGCAGAGCCACAAACTGGTAATGCTTGTCTAGGAAAGAGAATCTCAGAAACTGATAGTGAGCTGGATGAATCGGAATATGCAGATATGCATCCTGTAAATCTATTGTAGACATATAATGCCCTTGCTGAACAAAAGGCAGGATAGTCCTTACAGTTACCATTTTGAATGTTGGTATCCTTACATAACGATTCAATATTTTTAGATCCAGAACTGGTCTGAAGGAATTCTCCTTCTTTGGTACAATGAAGAGATTCGAATAAAACCCCAGCCCCTGTTCCAGAACTGGAACTGGCATAATTACTCCAGCCAACTCTAGATCTGAAACACATTTCAGAAATGCTTGAGCTTTCGCTGGGTTTACTGGGACACGGGAAAGAAAAAATCTCTTTGCAGGAGGTCTCATCTTGAAAC
The DNA here is from genome assembly GCF_027579735.1 of Bombina bombina. NCBI lineage: Eukaryota > Metazoa > Chordata > Amphibia > Anura > Bombinatoridae > Bombina > Bombina bombina. Next base: position 1,058,453,125 of record NC_069499.1, read on the forward strand.
CAATTCTGTACCCTTCTGAAATAATGTTCTGAATCCAAAGATTGTGAACAGAATTGATCCAAATTTCTTTGAAAAAACGTAATCTGCCCCCTACCAGCTGAGCTGGAATGAGGGCCGCACCTTCATGTGGATTTAGAAGCTGGCTTTGCTTTTCTAGAAGGCTTGGATTTATTCCAGACTGGAGATGGTTTCCAAACTGAAACTGCTCCTGAGGATGAAGGATCAGGCTTTTGTTCTTTGTTGAAACGAAAGGAACGAAAACGATTATTAGCCCTGTTTTTACCCTTAGATTTTTTATCCTGTGGTAAAAAAGTTCCTTTCCCACCAGTAACAGTTGAGATAATAGAATCCAACTGAGAACCAAATAATTTATTACCCTGGAAAGAAAGGGAAAGTAGAGTCGATTTAGAAGACATATCAGCATTCCAAGTTTTAAGCCATAAAGCTCTTCTAGCTAAAATAGCTAGAGACATAAACCTGACATCAACTCTGATAATATCAAAAATGGCATCACAGATAAAATTATTAGCATGTTGAAGAAGAATAATAATGTTATGAGAATCATGATCTGTTACTTGTTGCGCTAAAGTTTCCAACCAAAAAGTTGAAGCTGCAGCAACATCCGCCAAAGATATAGCAGGTCTAAGAAGATTGCCTGAACATAAATAAGCTTTTCTTAGAAAGGATTCATTTTTCCTATCTAAAGGATCCTTAAAGGAAGTACCATCTGCCGTAGGAATAGTAGTACGTTTAGCAAGGGTAGAGATAGCCCCATCAACTTTAGGGATTTTGTCCCAAAACTCTAATCTGTCAGACGGCACAGGATATAATTGCTTAAAACGTTTAGAAGCAATGAAAAATGAGACTTAAATAATGTGGAGACAAAAGCGACGCCCATATTTTTTTAGCGCCAAATAAGACGCCCACATTATTTGGCGCCTAAATGCTTTTGGCGCCAAAAATGACGCCACATCCGGAACGCTGACATTTTTGGCGCAAAAGAACTTCAAAAAATGACGCAACTTCCGGCGACACATATGACGCCGGAAACAGAAAAGATTTTTGTGCCAAAAAAGTCTGCGCCAAGAATGACGCAATAAAATGAAGCATTTTCAGCCCCCGCGAGCCTAACAGCCCACAGGGAAAAAGTCAAATTTTTTAAGGTAAGAAAAAATGATTGATTCAAATGCATTATCCCAAATATGAAACTGACTGTCTGAAAATAAGGAATGTTGAACATCCTGAGTCAAGGCAAATAAATGTTTGAATACATATATTTAGAACTTTATAAAAAAAGCGCCCAACCATAGCTTAGAGTGTCACAGAAAATAAGACTTACTTACCCCAGGACACTCGTTTACATGTTGTAGAAAGCCAAACCAGTACTGAAACGAAAATCAGCAGAGGTAATGGTATATATATATAAGAGTATATCGTCGATCTGAAAAGGGAGGTAAGAGATGAATCTCTACGACCGATAACAGAGAACCTATGAAATAGACCCCCTAGAAGGAGATCATTGCATTCAAATAGGCAATACTCTCCTCACATCCCTCTGACATTCACTGCACGCTGAGAGGAAAACCGGGCTCCAACCTGTTGCGGAGCGCATATCAACGTAGAATCTAGCACAAACTTACTTCACCACCTCCATAGGAGACAAAGGCCTAGATTTGGAGTTCGGCGGTAAAAGGGCTGCTAACGCTCCGCGGGCTTTTTTCTGGCCGCACCATAAAAATAACTCTGGTATTGAGAGTTAAAACAAATGCTGCGTTTGGCTCCAAAAAAGGAGCGTAGAGCATTTTTACCGCAAATGCAACTCTCGATACCAGAGTTGCTTACGGACGCGGCCGGCCTCAAAAACGTGCTCGTGCATGATTCTCCCATAGGAAACAATGGGACTGTTTGAGCTGAAAAAAAACCTAACACCTGCAAAAAAGCAGCGTTCAGCTCCTAACGCAGCCCCATTGTTTCCTATGGGGAAACACTTCCTACGTCTGCACCTAACACCCTAACATGTACCCCGAGTCTAAACACCCCTAACCTTATACTTATTAACCCCTAATCTGTCGCCCCCGCTATCGCTGACCCCTGCATTACACTTTTAACCCCTAATCTGCCGCTCCGTAAAACGCCGCCACCTACGTTATCCCTATGTACCCCTAATCTGCTGCCCTAACATCGCCGACCCCTATGTTATATTTATTAACCCCTAATCTGCCCCCCTCAACGTCGCCGACACCTACCTACACTTATTAACTCCTAATCTGCCGAGCGGACCTGAGCGCTACTATAATAAAGTTATTAACCCCTAATCCGCCTCACTAACCCTATCATAAATAGTATTAACCCCTAATCTGCCCTCCCTAACATCGCCGACACCTACCTTCAATTATTAACCCCTAAACTTCCGATCGGAGCTCACCGCTATTCTAATAAATGTATTAACCCCTAAAGCTAAGTCTAACCCTAACACTAACACCCCCCTAAGTTAAATATATTTTTATCTAACGAAATAAATTAACTCTTATTAAATAACTTATTCCTATTTAAAGCTAAATACTTACCTGTAAAATAAATCCTAATATAGCTACAATATAAATTATAATTATATTATAGCTATTTTAGGATTAATATTTATTTTACAGGCAACTTTGTAATTATTTTAACCAGGTACAATAGCTATTAAATAGTTAAGAACTATTTAATAGTTACCTAGTTAAAATAATAACAAATTTACCTGTAAAATAAATCCTAACCTAAGTTATAATTAAACCTAACACTACCCTATCAATAAAATAATTAAATAAACTACCTACAATTACCTACAATTAACCTAACACTACACTATCAATAAATTAATTAAACACAATTGCTACAAATAAATACAATTAAATAAACTAGCTAAAGTACAAAAAATAAAAAAGAACTAAGTTACAGAAAATAAAAAAATATTTACAAACATAAGAAAAATATTACAACAATTTTAAACTAATTACACCTACTCTAAGCCCCCTAATAAAATAACAAAGCCCCCAAAATAAAAAATTCCCTACCCTATTCTAAATTAAAAGAGTTACAAGCTCTTTTACCTTACCAGCCCTGAACAGGGCCCTTTGCGGGGCATGCCCCAAGAATTTCAGCTCTTTTGCCTGTAAAAAAAAACATACAATACCCCCCCCCAACATTACAACCCACCACCCACATACCCCTAATCTAACCCAAACCCCCCTTAAATAAACCTAACACTAATCCCCTGAAGATCTTCCTACCTTGTCTTCACCATCCAGGTATCACCGATCCGTCCTGGCTCCAAGATCTTCATCCAACCCAAGCGGGGGTTGGCGATCCATAATCCGGTGCTCCAAAGTCTTCCTCCTATCCGGCAAGAAGAGGACATCCGGACCGGCAAACATCTTCTCCAAGCGGCATCTTCGATCTTCTTCCATCCGGTGCGGAGCGGGTCCATCTTGAAGCAGGCGACGCGGATCCATCCTCTTCTTCCGATGTCTCCCGACTAATGACGGTTCCTTTAAGGGACGTCATCCAAGATGGCGTCCCTCGAATTCCGATTGGCTGATAGGATTCTATCAGCCAATCGGAATTAAGGTAGGAATTTTCTGATTGGCTGATGGAATCAGCCAATCAGAATCAAGTTCAATCCGATTGGCTGATCCAATCAGCCAATCAGATTGAGCTCGCATTCTATTGGCTGATCGGAACAGCCAATAGAATGCGAGCTCAATCTGATTGGCTGATTGGATCAGCCAATCGGATTGAACTTGATTCTGATTGGCTGATTCCATCAGCCAATCAGAAAATTCCTACCTTAATTCCGATTGGCTGATAGAATCCTATCAGCCAATTGGAATTCGAGGGACGCCATCTTGGATGACGTCCCTTAAAGGAACCGTCATTAGTCGGGAGACATCGGAAGAAGAGGATGGATCCGCGTCGCCTGCTTCAAGATGGACCCGCTCCGCACCGGATGGAAGAAGATCGAAGATGCCGCTTGGAGAAGATGTTTGCCGGTCCGGATGTCCTCTTCTTGCCGGATAGGAGGAAGACTTTGGAGCACCGGATTATGGATCGCCAACCCCCGCTTGGGTTGGATGAAGATCTTGGAGCCAGGACGGATCGGTGATACCTGGATGGTGAAGACAAGGTAGGAAGATCTTCAGGGGATTAGTGTTAGGTTTATTTAAGGGGGGTTTGGGTTAGATTAGGGGTATGTGGGTGGTGGGTTGTAATGTTGGGGGGGGGTATTGTATGTTTTTTTTTACAGGCAAAAGAGCTGAAATTCTTGGGGCATGCCCCGCAAAGGGCCCTGTTCAGGGCTGGTAAGGTAAAAGAGCTTGTAACTCTTTTAATTTAGAATAGGGTAGGGAATTTTTTATTTTGGGGGGCTTTGTTATTTTATTAGGGGGCTTAGAGTAGGTGTAATTAGTTTAAAATTGTTGTAATATTTTTCTTATGTTTGTAAATATTTTTTTATTTTCTGTAACTTAGTTCTTTTTTATTTTTTGTACTTTAGCTAGTTTATTTAATTGTATTTATTTGTAGCAATTGTGTTTAATTAATTTATTGATAGTGTAGTGTTAGGTTAATTGTAGGTAATTGTAGGTAGTTTATTTAATTATTTTATTGATAGGGTAGTGTTAGGTTTAATTATAACTTAGGTTAGGATTTATTTTACAGGTAAATTTGTTATTATTTTAACTAGGTAACTATTAAATAGTTCTTAACTATTTAATAGCTATTGTACCTGGTTAAAATAATTACAAAGTTGCCTGTAAAATAAATATTAATCCTAAAATAGCTATAATATAATTATAATTTATATTGTAGCTATATTAGGGTTTATTTTACAGGTAAGTATTTAGCTTTAAATAGGAATAATTTATTTAATAAGAGTTAATTTATTTCGTTAGATAAAAATTATATTTAACTTAGGGGGGTGTTAGTGTTAGGGTTAGACTTAGCTTTAGGGGTTAATACATTTATTAGAATAGCGGTGTGGTCCTCTCGGCAGATTAGGGGTTAATAAGTGTAGGTAGGTGTCGGCGACGTTGAGGGGGGCAGATTAGGGGTTAATAAATATAATATAGGGGTCGGCGATGTTAGGGGCAGCAGATTAGGGGTACATAGGGATAACGTAGGTGGCGGCGATTTGCGGTCGGAAGATTAGGGGTTAATTATTGTAAGTAGCTGGCGGCGACGTTGTGGGGGGCAGGTTAGGGGTGAATAAATATAATACAGGGGTCGGCGGGGTTAGGGGCAGCAGATTAGGGGTACATAAATATAACGTAGGTGGCGGTCGGCAGATTAGGGGTTAAAAATTTTAATCGAGTGGCGGCGGTGTGGGGGGACCTCGGTTTAGGGGTACATAGGTAGTTTATGGGTGTTAGTGTACTTTAGGGTACAGTAGTTAAGAGCTTTATAAACCGGCGTTAGCCAGAAAGCTCTTAACTCCTGCTATTTTCAGGCGGCTGGAATCTTGTCGTTAGAGCTCTAACGCTCACTTCAGAAACGACTCTAAATACCAGCGTTAGAAAGATCCCATTGAAAATATAGGCTACGCAAATGGCGTAGGGGGATCTGCGGTATGGAAAAGTCGCGGCTGTAAAGTGAGCGTTAGACCCTTTAATCACTGACTCCAAATACCAGCGGGCGCCCAAAACCAGCGTTAGGAGCCTCTAACGCTGGTTTTGACGGCTACCGCCGAACTCCAAATCTAGGCCAAAGTTTGTAAAAACTGATTTGTGGGTGTGGTGAGGGGTGTATTTATAGGCATTTTGAGGTTTGGGAAACTTTGCCCCTCCTGGTAGGAATGTATATCCCATACGTCACTAGCTCATGGACTCTTGCTAATTACATGAAAGAAACATCATTTATTTCTTGAACTAGTAAGGTTCACCCACAAAAATAGGTTTAATCTACACTGTGTGCAGAATTATTAGGCAAATGAGTATTTTGACCACATCATCCTCTTTATGCATGTTGTCTTACTCCAAGCTGTATAGGCTCGAAAGCCTGCTACCAATTAAGCATATTAGGTGATGTGCATCTCTGTAATGAGAAGGGGTGTGGTCTAATGACATCAACACCCTATATCAGGTGTGCATAATTATTAGGCAACTTCCTTTCCTTTGGCAAAATGGGTCAAAAGAAGGACTTGACAGGCTCAGAAAAGTAAAAAATAGTGAGATATCTTGCAGAGGGATGCAGCACTCTTAAAATTGCAAAGCTTCTGAAGCGTGATCATCGAACAATCAAGCGTTTCATTCAAAATAGTCAACAGGGTCGCAAGAAGCGTGTGGAAAAACCAAGGCGCAAAATAACTGCCCATGAACTGAGAAAAGTCAAGCATGCAGCTTCCAAGATGCCACTTGCCACCAGTTTGGCCATATTTCAGAGCTGCAACATCACTGGAGTGCCCAAAAGCACAAGGTGTGCAATACTCAGAGACATGGCCAAGGTAAGAAAGGCTGAAAGGCGACCACCACTGAACAAGACACACAAGCTGAAACGTCAAGACTGGGCCAAGAAATATCTCAAGACTGATTTTTCTAAGGTTTTATGGACTGATGAAATGAGAGTGAGTCTTGATGGGCCAGATGGATGGGCCCGTGGCTGGATTGGTAAAGGGCAGAGAGCTCCAGTCCGACTCAGACGCCAGCAAGGTGGAGGTGGAGTACTGGTTTGGGCTGGTATCATCAAAGATGAGCTTGTGGGGCCTTTTCGGGTTGAGGATGGAGTCAAGCTCAATTCCCAGTCCTACTGCCAGTTTCTGGAAGACACCTTCTTCAAGCAGTGGTACAGGAAGAAGTCTGCATCCTTCAAGAAAAACATGATTTTCATGCAGGACAATGCTCCATCACACGCGTCCAAGTACTCCACAGCGTGGCTGGCAAGAAAGGGTATAAAAGAAGAAAATCTAATGACATGGCCTCCTTGTTCACCTGATCTGAACCCCATTGAGAACCTGTGGTCCATCATCAAATGTGAGATTTACAAGGAGGGAAAACAGTACACCTCTCTGAACAGTGTCTGGGAGGCTGTGGTTGCTGCTGCACGCAATGTTGATGGTGAACAGATCAAAACACTGACAGAATCCATGGATGGCAGGCTTTTGAGTGTCCTTGCAAAGAAAGGTGGCTATATTGTCACTGATTTGTTTTTGTTTTGTTTTTGAATGTCAGAAATGTATATTTGTGAATGTTGAGATGTTATATTGGTTTCACTGGTAAAAATAAATAATTGAAATGGGTATATATTTGTTTTTTGTTAAGTTGCCTAATAATTATGCACAGTAATAGTCACCTGCACACACAGATATCCTCCTAAAATAGCTATAACTAAAAACAAACTAAAAACTACTTCCAAAACTATTCAGCTTTGATATTAATGAGTTTTTTAGGTTCATTGAGAACATGGTTGTTGTTCAATAATAAAATTAATCTTCAAAAATACAACTTGCCTAATAATTCTGCACTCCCTGTATAGTGAACCTGACCAACTAACTGAACATCTTCTTAATGACTATTTACATACACCATTCAAAAGAAAATCATTTTTTACAACAACTATGATAGACAATACATATATTGATTTATATAAACAAATGGTCCTAGAAGATTTGTCCAAAATACCAAATAAAATTTATGGGAGACATAATCTAAATAGTGGGGGAAAAACAGCCCTTGATCGTCTAAACAAAAATCTCTGAATTAATAATCCACCAAGCGGACAAGGGGGGGGGGGGCATAGTCCTCCAGAATCAGATTATCTTGTAGAGGCAAGAAGAATTTTAGATGACCAAGACTATTATGCTAAACTTAAATCAGATCCTACAGAAAGGTTCACAGCTATCCTAAGATGAATCATAGATTTTGGCTTTAAAGAAAGAATCATTAATAAAAATGAAAAATAATATTTGATCCCCTTAAAATCCAATAAAGTATTTTACTATCGTCTCCCAAAGACCCACAAAATCGAAACATCACCACCTGGGAGACCAATAATTGCTGGGATTGGGAGTCTTACCGACAATATATCATCTTATGTAGACTCCTTTCTACAAAAATATGTAGTAGTATTAGAGTCATATATACGTCACTCCTCAGATTTGCTAACAAAATTGAAAAATCTTCCCCCCAAACAACCAAACTGGTTGTGGATAACTAGTGATGTACACTCGTTATAGTTTAACATCCCACACAATATTGGTCTCAAAGTGGTACAGGAATTTTTGGAAAATGATATATATATATATACCATATCTTAAGAAGCAATTTATTCTTCAGTTAATATAATTTATTCTGGAACATCATTATTTTCTGTTCCAAGACGAGTTTTACCTTCAAACTAGAGGTACCGCCATCGGTACCAGGTTTGCCCAAAGTTTTGCCAATTTATACATGGGCAAATTTGAGAAAGATTACATATATGATTCAGACTATGGGGCAAACCTGGTATACTATGGGCGATATATTGATGACTTGATAATCATATGGAATGGTGACCGCACCACTGCCGAATCCTTCACGAATTGTATCAACACCAATAACATGGGACTTACTTTCTCTAGTGTAATAGAGGACGAATCTATAGTATATCTTGATCTATAGCTTTCTTTTTCCAATGTGGATGGTGGTATTGGATCTAAAAATCATTTTAAGAAAGTACATTCCAACAGCTACTTGGACTACACTAGTAGCCACCAGTCACCCTGGAAAATGAATGTCCCATATGGACAATTTAAGAGACTTAGAAGAAATTGTAAAGACATAGCAGATTATGACCATCAGAGTCTCATACTTAAAGAAAGATTCCTTGAAAAAGGATACCCCATTAAATTAATTGAAAAAAAGCCTAAATAGAGCAAAGACTGATAACATGGATGATTATTTCATCCCAAGGACAAATAAAGAGAAAAATTCCCTTAATGATGAGTGCCTTTTTGTGACCCAATATAACACTAGTCAGAAAAAGATAACTAAGACAATAAATAAACATTGGGGCATCCTCTTAAAGGATCCGATTCTGAATAAAAATATCAAGGACAAACCAAAGTGTGTCTTTAGACGGGCTCCAACTCTGAAAAATCTATTAGCCCCTAGTAAAATAGTTGTGAATAAAACAAACACAAAACAAAGTTTGATGCTTAATAGTCAAGAAAATTCTAAAAAAAAGGGAATATACAAATGTTCAAATAGGAATTGCAGAATGTGCACTTACATAAAACCTGGAACTACACATTTCATTTCCAACACTGGCGGCACCACATACCCTATCTCACACCATTTAACTTGTGCATCAATATATGTGGTATATGTACTAACATGTGAACTGTGTGGGATACAGTATGTTGGCCACACTTGTAGGGTTATATGTACCCGATAGAATGAACATTATCGTAACATGAAAAATAATATAAAAAACCACAGTATTCCGAGACACTGAAACTTAAGACACAAGGGGGATTTAAACATATTTAGTATAACCAGAATTCAATTCATTCCCAAATCAAATTTATACAACAGATTTAATAGATTACATCAGCGTGAGACCTTCTGGATATATCAATTGGGCATATTATATCCAAACGATCTCAACATGAATATTGACCTAGCGGCATTACAATAACTGATGTTCTAACCTTACATTTCACTTGTAAATCTATACTTCAAATTGTATTACCATAGTATTTACACACCGGTGGGCACCACACAGCAAATGTATATGGTTTGAGCTATACATATGATCCCTACTCATTTCCACCATTACGGTAGCTATTTAGTCTGATAGTGGGTTGGATGAATATATACACACTTCTGGAACATTTAAATATATTCTCAGTGTTAAATATCAACATTATAAGTACCACTATAGCACAATTTTATTTTTCACTTTGACATGTTGGCATTATAAGTGGATGAATAAGCCAAGACATATTAATATTAGATGAATCACCATAGCACACTTATAGTTTTTACCAGATATTTTGGCATTATAGGTGGATAAAAAGCCAAGATACTAGCATACTAGAATATCACATTAGATAATATCACCTTGTGAGTAACTTATATCAGTCACGATCATTATAGATAACTTTGTAATGCACCACCATATGTATTTTCTGTATTATAAATATATATGTTGTCATTTATTTATATATCGATATCCATATCAATTGAACAACTTTAGGGTCACAGAGAGCATATATTTTTGCACTTTAACACAATTTTGTTTACTATAAACCATCACGACTCAGTGGGCATCTCTATACATACAGCACATCATGGTAGCATAGAGGAGACACACTGAACACCCCCCCAGTGATATCATGGTCATTCACCAATCACGATTGCCTAAAAGGGTAAATAATCACACCCCCAACACGGATATTAACCAACAGCGATATGTGTCTGACTAGTATAAGACACTCAAATATAGTGCACACTGAAATAACCATTCCATTAATCTAACGGTAAGAGCACTAATTCTACAATTTTATACTTCTTTACCACGTACATCATAATTTTACATATGTTTGATATTAGATTAGAATTACACAGTACCGATCACAAGCGATCAGCTGAAAGTCTGATGTTACGCTCATTAGCGTTGAATGATTTAAAATAGCACATATAACATAATTTATCATGCATCTGTACAAGGAGTTGCAACACGGCGCCTCAATTATATAATAAGTGAAAATAACGTCAACTATTATATTTAATCTGCTACTGCAGATGTGTGACAGTTTTATGCAATAGTTTGTATGTATATATATATATATATATATATATATATATATATTATTTTTTTATATATATATAGACAACATGGTCTTTATGAGTTTAGTCTATTTCTATATTAAAGTATTTTTAAGTTTTAACATGTATTAAAATAATTTTAAACACATAATAGTTATATAGTTTGTATGCTGCATGAAACTGTTATGTTATTTTATATCAATCCTTATTGTAAACACACACCATTTACTAAGTTATGTGACCAATAAGGGTGTGTGTATTTTTTTGGCTCTCCGATTGGCCAGCCACGTGTATATAATGTAGCAAGTAATTACCATTTTTATCCCAGCCTGAGGAAACAGTAACATTACTGAGAAACGCGTTTCTGTAATTTTGTGTTTATTAAACACTTGTTTTTAAGTTTTAAAATTACTTGCTATTTTTGGTTTATGCATTTTTTCCACTCACAAATAATCACTATTCTGTGAATGGTAATTGCATTTTTTACCCTGCGAGTAAGCTGAAAGACATACAACACACCTGGTTCTATTTGCCTGTGCAGGAGAGTTTACCAGACAACTCAGAGGTTCTGGTTTGTCTAGTCTGCACTACATTACAGTGCTAGACCACAAAGCATACGCCGGACAACTCAGAGGATCCGGCCTGCCCAGTTTGCACTATGTTACAGTGCTTGATTACATGTGAGTGTATTTGATCTGTTTATTTATTCAGCAATTCCTTTGCAGAATTACGCCTTTTCTTATAGATATACTTTGAAGTGGACGGCCTTTTTCCTAAGGAGAGCAGCTTATCCATGTTTGTGTGTCTCACAACACATATGTTTATTGGACTTTAAGTTTACATACTTATTTTGTCAATATTTGGCAATTTTTGTAACTTATAGTACAGTATAACTTACATTCTATCGATTTATTGCAATATTGTATAGTATTTATACTGGATTTGAATATTGATTCATACTTAATATCTGAGTCTCTACTTGTGCTGTATTGCACAATTTTAAAGTGATAGAGCCCCTATTTACACTGTTTTGTGTTAATCTTTTTTCCATAGTATTAAAGTTGGAGTCTCGTATACATATTTTTATAACTGTGTAAATTATGATTAGTTGACTTAGGAAAATATAAGTAGAGAGTTTCTTTTAAACTAGATGGTAACACAGCCAAAAAGTTTTTAAATATTCCAAGCATGGTAGTTATTAACAGGGGGCTGTTTGTTATTTTAACTTGCTCACCTTTTCTTACAAACCTAATAATAATCATACACTTAAATCTATAATCTACTAATAGTTTAAATATTAAATTACATAGCTAAAGGGCGAATCATGGGGGAGGTGGGAAAATTGAACAGTTAATAACTAACGTGTTCCGAATATTTAAATTTTTTTTTGCTGTGTAACCATCTATTTTAAAAGAAACTCTCTACTAGGATAATATTTTCCTAAGTCAACTAATTATAATTTGCACAGTTGTAAATAAACTGTGTAAAAAACTTTGTACCCATTTGAAATAATACATATTCACCTAGATTACAAGTTATGGCATTATGGCTGCTCGCTAATATTGTGTACGTTATTTTCATTGTGCACCTTTCATAACGTAGGTATTACGAGTCTGAATAGAACCTCGTAATGCTTTGCGGTAACACGATTACCGCGTTTATTTACCAAGCGTAATCAAGGGTGCGTAATGGATTCTTCCATAGAGATCAATGCAAAATGAAGAATACACAGATTTTTCATCTAACACTCGATCTCACGAGAAATACACACTGCTTTGTCATTTTACGTATACAACATAATGGACAAGAAAAACAGTCAGCTCAAATGTACAAACAACAATCGCTCACACAACATAGCACATACGCATTCAACATTCATAATCGTAAACAACAAATACTACACAACATTTACACTAAACGAGGAATAGGAAAATATGTTGCGATCTGCAACATGGAACAAAACAACATGAAAAACGAATTGCACACTGATACACAAACAAAACATTCGCATTGCCGATTACAAAACATTATTACAAATAAACATTTACAACACTTAACAAATACGAGACCATCAGAAATCAGCATTTAGATTTGGAGATAATACATTTGGAGAATGTTATGCAAAACGATCACTATGACATCATCGCATTATACACATTCCACAAATACATATGTGCATTTACAAACACAATATGAGCATGCACAAATTAAAACAACTACTACACATTGCACACATACAATTAAAAAATAAAGCACACCTGAACCTCGTTTATTTTGCAAACCGGTACATCATTAAACATTTACATAGGGTATATAAGCATGCTCTAAACATGGCTTCTTTGACTGTATTGCTTTTTCGAGTTAGGTGCAAGTCTAGGCGTTTCAGGGTTTTGTGGGATTAGAGAAAGATTAGAGAGAGAGTTAGTGTGAGAGTTAGTTTTTGAGAGAGTGAGTTAGTGAGAGAGATAGAGAGCGTTAGTGAGCGAAAGTTTGTTTGGGTGATTGTGCGAGTGCTGTTTTTTGGTACATTCCTTATATAAACACATTTACACGCAAACACATTCAATACATACATACACTTATCACTACATACACTCCATACCCCATTCCCTTTAATCCTACACTCCATACCCCATTCCCTTTCATCCCATACTCCATTCCCTTTCATCCCATACTCATCCCATAGTTAGATTTTGTTTGACATATCCTCATTTTCGTCTATTTTCCCATATACGTTTGTCTGTTTAATACCACTTACCCTCTTTTTTTATCATATTCACACTTTGAGCACTTTTTACTTTTAGTTCATTATTTTGACCCCCTTTAATTTGTGCATCTTCACATTTTGATTGAATATGGCGGGATGGAGGGATAGGGGGCAGATTAGCCCAGAGCTAATAGAGTTTCTTAGGCAGGAGTATAGGGATGAGCTTAGGGAGGAGGTTATGCAGGAGAGAGGGAGGGGGAGAGGAACTAGAGAGGAAGGGGTGGGTGGACCCAGCCACAATGTGGAAGATAAACAAATGGCTGGGCCCAGTGGTGTTCAGCGTAGATAGGGCGCTTTACAGTCCGGGGAACAGAGGCTCACATCGCAGGGGAAGCCCAGGCAGAGGGAGGAGAGATATACCATGGAGGAGAAGGAGGCCCTTATAGAGGCTTATATGGAGAGAGCTACGAGGCTGCAAGGGCCACCCCTTCGGATAAGAGGAAGTTGTGGATGGAGATCACGAATGCCGTTAATGCAGTGGGGGACTATAAGAGGGATGTCAAGTCTATCCAGCACCGTTACTAGGACTGCAGAGCTGACCTTAAGAAGAAGCTCACAAGGGACAGAGAATACCATTCAGGGACCGGTGGTGGTCCGGAACAAACATTTGTGTACTGCCGCTGGGAGGACATGCTGCGTCCCAACATCTCTTAGGTGGCCAGTCAGTATCAGAGGAGTTGATATCGGGAACCTGCGCCTCTCATCTGCCGGTAAGCTCATTTTCTAATCTCTTTATATCCACCTCATAACCCATTCACACGCAAAAAAAAATTAGGGATGTGACTAACGCAATTACGTTTTTTTCAACATTATTATGTAAATGCATTCAGAATTACTTTGAGAAAGTTGCATTTGAAGAAAAGCATCACATTAGTAGCTAGTCTACAGATTAGGGCCCCTAGTTATCAAGCTGTCAACCTCAAATACGCTGGAATTCCGCAGCGTATTTGTTGCGAGGCTGATTCGCCTTAGTTATCAAGCCCTAGACACCGGCAAAAGCAGAATATAGTGACGTAAGCTTCGATCCGCCGGACTCAGTCCGACACAGATCGATTCTTACGTCACTCCAGATGTTCCGCACACAAGTTCGGCACAATCTGACTACTTTTGCTAGTTATCAAAAAACTAGCAGGTACGCTCGGCACTTTTCCGGCCCAGCGTACCTGGTTTTCAAACCGCCGCCCTGGAGGCGGCGGATCCCATAAGAATCAATGGGAGTCTGACCATAGCGAAAGTTCATGTTCGCTGCTGCCAGACATCCCATTGATTCCTATGGGAGCTGTCTACACCTAACACCCTAACATGTACCCCGAGTCTAAACACCCCTAATCTGCCCCCCCTACACCGCCGCAACTAAATAAATGTATTACCCCCTAAACCGCCGCTCCCGGAGCCCACCACCACTATAATAAATATGTTAACCCCTAAACCGCCGCTCCCGGTCCCCGCCGCAACTATATGTATTAACCCCTAAACTGCCGCTCCCACACCCCGCCGCCACCTACATAATACCTATTAACCCCTATCCTGCCCCCCCTACACCATCGCCACCTATAATAAAGTTATTAACCCCTATCCTGCCGATCCCGGACCCCGCCGCAACTAAATAAATTGTTTAACCCCTAAACCGCCACTCCCGGACCCCGCCGCCACCTATATTAAACTTATTAACCCATAATCTGCCCCCCTACACTGTCGCCACCTATAATAAATTTATTAACCCCTATCCTGCCCCCCCTACACCGCCGCCACTGTAATAAAATTATTAACCCCTAAACCTAAGTCTAACACTAACCCTAACACCCCCTAACTTAAATATTAATTAAATAAATCTAAACAATAATTCTCTTAACTAAATTAATCCTATTTAAAACTAAACACTTACCTTTAAAATAAACACTAATATAGCTACAATATAAATAATAATTATATTGTAGCTATCTTAGGATTTATTTTTATTTTACAGGCAACTTTCAATTTATTTTAACTAGGTACAATAACTACCTAGTTAAAATAAAGAGAAATTTACCTGTAAAATAAAAACTAACCTAAGTTACAATTACACCTAACACTACACTATACTTAAATAAATTAATCCTATTTAAAATTTAATACTTACCTGTAAAATAAACCCTAAGATAGCTGATCGGAACAGCCAATAGAATGCAAGCTCAATCTGATTGCCTGATTGGATCAGCCAATCGGATTGAACTTCAATCTGATTGGCTGATTAAATCAGCCAATCAGATTTTTCCTACCTTAATTCCGATTGGCTGATAGAATCCTATTAGCCAATCGGAATTGAAGGGACGCCATCTTGGATGACGTCACTTAAAGGTACCGTCATTCGTCGTTAGTCATCGGGAAGAAGAGGATGGCTCCGCGTCGGCTCGTCTGAAGATGGCTCCGCTTCGGATGGATGAAGATTGAAGACGCCGCTTGGATGAAGACTTCAATCGGATGGAAGACCTCTTCAGCGCCCCTTGGATGATGACTTCAATCAGATAGAAGACTTCTTCAGCGCCCCTTGGATGATGACTTCTGCCGCTCCGGATCTCCTCTTCTGTTCCATCGGTGGTCGGCTGGCTGAAGACGGCTCAAGGTAGGATGATCTTCAGGGGGGTAGTGTTAGGTTTATTTAAGGGGGGTTTGGGTTAGAGTAGGGGTATGTGGGTGGTGGGTTTTAATGTTGGGGGGGTTCTATTTTTATTTTACAGGCAAAAGAGCTGTTTTCTTTGGGGCATGCCCCGCAAAAGGCCCTTTTAAGGGCTGGTAAGGTAATAGAGCTGGTAACTTTTTAATGTAGAATAGGGTAGGGAATTTTTTTATTTTAGGGGGCTTTGTTATTTTATTAGGGGGCTTAGATTTAGGTGTAAGTAGCTTAAAATTGTTGTAATATTTTTGAAATGTTTGTAACTTATTTTTTTTATTTTTTGTAACTTAGCTTTTTTTATTTTTTGTACTTTAGTTAGTTTATTTAATTGAATTTAATTGTAGTTATTTGTAGCTAATTTATTTAACTAATTTAATGATAGTGTAGTGTTAGGTTTAATTATAACTTAGGTTAGGATTTATTTTACAGGTAATTTTGTATTTCTTTTAGCTAGGTAGTTATTAAATAGTTAATAACTATTTAATAACTATTCTAACTAGCTAAAATAAATACAAAGTTACCTGTAAAATAAATAAAAATCCTAAAATAGCTACAGTGTAATTATTAATTACAATGTAGCTATCTTAGGGTTTATTTTACAGGTAAGTATTTAGTTTTAAATAGGAATAATTTATTTAATGATAGTGTAGTGTTAGGTGTAATTGTAACTTAGGTTAGTTTTTATTTTACAGGTAAATTTCTCTTTATTTTAACTAGGTAGCTATTAAATAGTTAATAACTATTTAATAGCTATTGTACCTAGTTAAAATAAATTGAAAGTTGCCTGTAAAATAAAAATAAATCCTAAGATAGCTACAATATAATTATTATTTATATTGTAGCTATATTAGGGTTTATTTTAAAGGTAAGTATTTAGTTTTAAATAGGATTAATTTAGTTAATAAGAGAAATATTATTTAGATTTATTTAATTAATATTTAAGTTAGGGGGGTGTTAGGGTTAGTGTTAGACTTAGGTTTAGGGGTTAATAATTTTATTAATGTGGCGGTGGTGTGGGGTGGGGCAGGATAGGGGTTAATAAATTTATTATAGGTGGCGACGGTGTAGGGGGGCAGATTAGGGGTTAATAAGTTTAATATAGGTTGCGGTGGGGTCCGGGAGCGCCGGTTTAGGGGTTAAACTATTTATTTAGTTGCGGCGAGGTCCAGGATCCGCAGGATAGGGGTTAATAACTTTATTATAGGTGGTGGCGGTATAGGGGGGCAGGATAGGGGTTACTAGGTATAATGTAGGTGGCAACGGTGTCCGGGAGCGGCGGTTTAGGGGTTAATAACTTTATTTAGTTGCGGGGGGCGCCGGTATAGGGGGTAGAACAGTATAGTTAGTGTGGGTGCTTAGTGACAGCTTGTCAATAAAGCTGTCAAAAAGCCGAAGAGCAGCGAGATTGGATGAGTGATAACTATCACAGTCCGCTGCTCATCGCCCCGTACTTGGTGCGTGGCTTTTTGACAGATTTATTGATAACTTTGGCGAGATTTTTCAGGTCCGCGGTGGTGATGGTAGGCGAGCTTAGGCGGGCGTATTGGGCCGGCAAAGGCAGGTAAGTAGACGCGTTGATAACTAGAGGCCTAGGTGTGCATTTCAACAGATTTAAGACAAACGCTAAAAGACATTTCTCTTGTATTGTCTGACCTCTTGGGTTAGGGAAGTAATATCTTGCTTAATTTCTGATTTGAGTGCATCAAATTTAGGTGTGAGTGCGTCTGAAATACTGGTTACCAGGGATTGTAGATTAGTAGTTTCAGAAGTTATGGAATTACCAGCAGAGGTTAATTGGGTCTCAGTAGCGAGATCATGAGTATTTCTCTTGTAAGGTGTATCCAGTCCACGGATTCATCCATTACTTGTGGGATATTCTCCTTCCCAACAGGAAGCTGCAAGAGGATCACCCACAGCAGAGCTGTCTATATAGCTCCTCCCCTAACTGCCACCTCCAGTCATTCTCTTGCAGCTCTCGACAAGGGAAGTATCAAGAGAGATGTGGTGAATTAGTGTAGTTTATCTTCAATCAAAAGTTTGTTATTTTTAAACGGTACCGGCGTTGTACTGTTTTTTACCTCAGGCAGAAATTAGAAGAAGAGTTTTGCCTGAGGTTTTTGATGATCTTAGCAGGTTGTAACTAAGGTCCACTGCTGTTCTCATACATAACTGAAGAGTATGGGGAAACTTCAGCTGGGGGAACGGCCTGCAGAATTAACTGCCCTGAGGTATGTTCAGTATATTTTTTTCTAGAGGAATGATAAGAACTAGAAAATGCTGACAGTGCCTGATATATTTAAGGTAAGCCTGATTGCAGTGATTTAATAAACGACTGGCATCATGCTTGCAGTAAAGGGTAATATTCATATTACTTTCTATTATGGCTTAGTATGTAAAACGTTTGCATATATATAAAGAACGTTTTTTTACTGAGGGTGATAAATCTTTATTTGGGGCCTAGTTTTCCACATGGCTGACTAGATTTCTCCTAGGAGTAGTTATTTATGGCCCTTTCACTTTGAGTGCATGGTGGGAGGGGCCTATTTTCACGCTCTAATTGCGCAGTTGTATTTTACATTCCGAGACATCCAGCTTCCCTGAAGGAGTCCCCTGACATATTGGACCTCTGTAAAGGGTTTTTGGGCCTTCAAAAGTCGTTTTATGGGAAGGTAGGAGCCACAGTAGAGCTGTGGCAGTTTGCTTGTGACTGTTATAACGGTTTTACAGTTTTTTTGCTTCGTTTTTGAGCCTGAGGGGTTAATCATCCATTTGCAAGTGGGTGCAATGCTATTTTAGTCTGTTATACACACTGTAAAAATTTCATAAAGTTAACTGCTTTTTTCACTGTTTTGCAGTTTTTGTGTTTGTTTTTTTCCCTTAAAGGCACTGTACCGTTTTTTGTAATCTGCTTTTTCACATTAATTAAAGTGTTTTCCAAGCTTGCTGGTCTCATTACTAGTCTGTTAAACATGTCTGACATAGAGGAAACTCCTTGTTCATTATGTTTAGAAGCCATTGTGGAACCCCCTCTTAGAATGTGTACCAAATGTACTGATCTTACTATAAGTTATAAAGACCATATTCTGGCTTTAAAAGATTTATAACCAGAGGAAATTGACAAGGGGGAAGTTATGCCGACTAACTCTCCCCACGTGTCAGAGCCTATAACTCCCGCTCAAGGGGCGCCAAGTACATCTAGTGCGCCCATTGCGTATACTTTACAAGACATGGCGGCAGTTATGAATCATACTCTTACAGAAGTATTGTCCAAACTGCCAGGGTTACAAGGAAAACGAGACAGCTCTGGGGCTAGAACAAATACAGAGCTCTCTGACGCTTTAGTAGCTATGTCTGATATACCCTCACAATGTGCAGAAGCCGAAGAAGGAGAGCTTCTATCTGTGGGTGATTTTTCTGTTTCAGGGAAGACACTTCAACCTGATTCTGATATGTCTACATTTAAATTTAAGCTTGAACACCTCCGCATGTTGCTCAGGGAGGTTTTAGCAACTCTGGATGACTGTGACGCCATTGTAGTCCCAGAGAAATTGTGTAAATTGGATAAATACTATGCAGTGCCTGTTTATACTGATGTTTTTCCAATACCTAAGAGGTTTTCAGAAATTATTACTAAGGAATGGGATAGACCAGGTGTACCGTTCTCTCCCCCTCCTGTTTTTAAAAATATGTTTCCCATAGATGCCGCTACACGGGACTTGTGGCAAACTCCCTAAGGTGGAGGGAGCAGTCTCTACCCTAGCGAAGCATACAACTATCCCTGTCGAGGACAGTTGTGCTTTTCTAGATCCAATGGACAAAAAATTAGAAGGTTACCTTATGAAAAATTTTATTCAACAAGGTTTTATTCTCCAGCCCCTTGCATGCATTGCCCCTGTCACTGCTGATATCCTTGACAAGCTTCAAGCTCTTAAGCTAGACAATTCATTTGTTTCTGACGCTGTTGTTCATTTAACCAAGCTAACGGCTAAAAATTCAGGTTTTGCTATTCAGGCGCGTAGGGCGCTATGGCTTAAATCCTGGTCAGCTGACGTTACTTCAAAGTCTAAGCTTCTCAAGGGGCAGACCCTATTCGGGCCTGGACTGAAGGAGATCATTTCTGATATTACTGGAGGAAAAGGTCACGCCCTTCCTCAGGATAGGTCCAACAAATTAAGGACCAAACAGACTAATTTTCGTTCCTTTCGAAATTTCAAGAGTGGCGCAGCTTCAACTTCCTCTAATACAAAACAAGAGGGAAATTTTGCCCAGTCCAAGCCGGTCTGGAGACCTAACCAGGCTTGGAACAAAGGAAAGCAGGCCAAAAAACCTGCTGCTACCTATAAGACAGCATGAAAGATCAGCCCCCGATCCGGAAACGGATCTAGTAGGGGGCAGACTTTCTCTCATCGCCCAGGCTTGGGCAAGAGATGTCCAGGATCCCTGGGCGTTGGAAATTGTGTCCCAGGGATATCTTCTGGACTTCAAAGCTTCTTCCCCAAAAGGGAGATTTCATCTCTCACAATTATCTGCAAACCAGATAAAGAGAGAGGCATTCTTACATTGTGTTCAAGACCTCCTAGTTATGGGAGTGATCCACCCAGTTCCAAAGGAGGAACAGGGGCAAGGCTTCTATTCAAATCTGTTTGTAGTTCCCAAGAAAGAGGGAACTTTCAGACCAATCTTAGATCTCAAGATCCTAAACAAATTTCTCAGGGTCCCATCCTTCAAGATGGAGACTATTCGAACCATCCTACCTATGATCCAGGAGGGTCAATATATGTCTACCGTGGACTTAAAGGATGCTTATCTTCACATTCCGATACACAGAGATCATCATTGGTTTCTCAGGTTCGCCTTCCTAGACAGGCATTACCAGTTTGTGGCTCTTCCCTTTGGGTTAGCTACGGCACCAAGAATCTTTACGAAGGTTCTAGGGTCACTCCTAGCGGTCCTAAGGCCGCGGGGTATAGCAGTAGCCTCTTACCTAGACGACATTCTGATACAGGCGTCGAATTTTCAAATCGCCAGGTACCATACGGACATTGTGCTGGCATTTCTGAGGTCTCATGGGTGGAAAGTGAATGAAGAAAAGAGTTCTCTATCCCCTCTCACAAGAGTTTCCTTCCTAGGAACTCTGATAGATTCTGTAGAAATTAAGATTTACCTGACAGAGGCCAGGTTGTCAAAACTTCTAAATTCCTGCCGTGTTCTTTATTCTACTTCTCTCCCTTCAGTGGCTCAGTGTATGGAAGTAATCGGCTTAATGGTAGCGGCAATGGACATAGTGCCGTTTGCCCCCCTACATCTTAGACCGCTGCAACTTTGCATGGTCAGTCAGTGGAATGGGGATTACACAGATTTGTCCCCTCTACTAAATCTGGATCAAGAGACCAGAGATTCTCTTCTCTGGTGGCTATCTCGGGTCCATCTGTCCAAGGGTATGACCTTCCGCAGGCTAGATTGGACAATAGTAATGACAGATGCCAGCCTTCTGGGCTGGGGTGCAGTCTGGAACTCCCTGAAGGCTCAGGGCTCGTGGACTCAGGAGGAGGCACTCCTTCCGATAAACATTCTGGAACTAAGAGCGATATTCAATGCTCTTCAGGCTTGGCCTCAGCTTGCTATGGTCAGGTTCATCAGATTTCAGTCGGACAATATCACGACTGTAGCCTACATCAACCATCAAGGGGGAACAAGGAGTTCCCTAGCAATGTTGGAGGTTTCAAAAATAATTCTATGGGCAGAGGTTCACTCTTGCCATCTATCAGCTATCCATATCCCAGGAGTAGAGAACTGGGAGGTGGATTTTCTAAGTCAACAGACTTTTCATCCAGGGGAATTGGGAACTCCATCCAGAGGTGTTTGCACAGTTGATTCAACTTTGGGGCAAACCAGAACTGGATCTCATGGCATCTCATTAGAACGCCAAGCTTCCTTGTTACGGATCCAGGTCCAGGGATCCCAAGGCAGCGCTGATAGATGCTCTAGCAGCGCCTTGGTCCTTCAACCTGGCTTATGTGTTTCCACCGTTTCCTCTGCTCCCTCGTCTGATTGCCAAGATCAAGCAGGCCACGCAGGACTTGGTATGCAGATCTGGTGGACATGTCATCCCTTCCACCATGGACTCTGCCGCTGAGGCAGGACCTTCTACTTCAGGGTCCTTTCAACCATCCAAATCTAATTTCTCTGCGTCTGACTGCTTGGAGATTGAACGCTTGATTTTATAAAAACGTGGGTTCTCCGAGTCGGTCATTGATACCTTAATTCAGGCTCGAAAGCCTGTCACCAGGAAAATCTATCATAAGATATGGTGTAAATATCTTCATTGGTGTGAATCCAAGGGTTACTCATGGAGTAAAATCAGGATTCCCAGGATATTATCTTTTCTCCAAGAAGGATTGGAGAAGGGATTGTCAGCTAGTTCCTTAAAGGGACAGATTTCTGCTCTGTCTATTCTTTTGCACAAGCGTCGAGCGGATGTTCCAGACGTTCAGGTGTTTTGTCAGGCTTTAGTTAGAATCAAGCCTGTGTTTAAACCTGTTGCTCCGCCATGGAGTTTAAATTTAGTTCTTAAAGTTCTTCAAGGGGTTCTGTTTGAACCTCTGCATTCCATAGATATCAAGCTTTTATCTTGGAAAGTTTTGTTTTTGGTAGCTATCTCTTCGGCTCAAAGAGTTTCAGAGTTATCTGCCTTACAGTGTGATTCCCCTTATCTGATCTTCCATGCAGATAAGGTAGTTTTGCGTACCAAACCTGGGTTTCTTCCTAAGGTGGTATCTAATAAGAATATCAATCAGGAGATTGTTGTTCCGTCACTGTGTCCTAATCCTTCTTCAAAGAAGGAACGTCTATTACATAATCTTGACGTGGTTCGTGCTTTAAAGTTTTATTTACAAGTTACTAAGTATTTTCGTCAAACATCGGCATTGTTTGTTGTCTACTCTGGACAGAGAAGAGGCCAAAAGGCTTCAGCAACTTCTCTTTCTTTTTGGTTAAGAAGTACAGTATAATCTGCTTAGCTTATGAGACTGCTGGCCAGCAGCCTCCTGAAAAAATTACAGCTCATTCCACTAGAGCGGTGGCTTCCACATGGGCTTTTAAAAATGAGGCTTCTGTTGAACAGATTTGTAAGGCGGCGACTTGGTCTTCGCTTCATACTTTTTCTAAATTCTACAAATTTTATACTTTTGCTTCTTCGGAGGCTATTTTTGGGAGAAAGGTCTTACAGGCAGTGGTGCCTTCCGTTTAAGCGCCTGCCTTGTCCCTCCCTTCATCCGTGTCCTATAGCTTTGGTATTGGTATCCCACAAGTAATGGATGAATCCGTGGACTGGATACACCTTACAAGAGAAAACAAAATTTATGCTTACCTGATAAATTTATTTCTCTTGTGGTGTATCCAGTCCACGGCCCGCCCTTTTAAGGCAGGTGTTTTTTATTTTTAAACTACAGTCACCACTGCACCCTAGAGTTTCTCCTTTCTCTTGCTTGTCTTCGGTCGAATGACTGGAGGTGGCAGTTAGGGGAGGAGCTATATAGACAGCTCTGCTGTGGGTGATCCTCTTGCAGCTTCCTGTTGGGAAGGAGAATATCCCACAAGTAATGGATGAATCCGTGGACTGGATACACCACAAGAGAAATAAATTTATCATAAGCATAAATTTTTTTTTATTTATTTTTTTTAATTGGTTGTAGACAGCATACATATAATAACAAAAACATTCTATACAGCCTATGGCAGACCTTAATGTCTGTCTAACCATAGCTATTTAAAAAATAAACTTCATTACATTATACCCATATACAACAATAAACACCATTACGTAGAGAGAAAAATAACAAGCAAGGGCAAGAAGAAAAAAGAAAACAGACAAAGACAAGATCATCTTTCAGTTATTTGACCAGCTTTTTAGTCGTCCACTGAATCAATTGGCACCTTACTTACAGATGCTCTTTACTTATAGCCTATCGGCCAGTGATCAAATTATTTGAATAGAGCCTGAAAGGCTCTGACCTATCTGGGTCTATATGATTACTGTGTCCCTGGCTTCTTATTGGGGCTAGGTATTAGTTCATCATGTGGGGGGGGAGCTGCGAATGAGAGAGAAAAAAAGGGGGGAAGGGGGAGGGGGGCATTAATATAATACCCCCTCTCCTACCTCCCCCTTTCTTCCACTCCTCCTTCCAATTATGAACTGTAGCTATTCTGCTGTAAACCAGGTTCTTGGGAATAACCCTAGTTCTATCTGCTGCTGAACCCAGCTAGACGATTTAAAGGGCATAGTAAGTTGGAGTTGGGCTCGTCTTGGTAGAGAATTAATATAATGCTTCCATTTATTGAAAAACCTGGAAATTTGTTTGGGGCTGGGGTTTCTTAAATTAATCTGTTCCGCGATACTCTGATATTGGACAGCATTAAGAAACTCTGTCAGTTTCGGGCCTTTCTCGCCCTTCCAGGTCTTTAGTATTAAATTCCTCCCAATCAGTATAAGCAAGTTAATAAGTCTAACATTAGGCAGTTCCAGGGAGTATTTACGTAAAAAGAATATCTGGTGCATTTCTAGTTTAAATCTTATTCCCAAAGTCCTACTGCTCCAAAAAGTAATTTTTTGCCAGAATTGAAAAATTTTCGGGCATGACCAAAAACAATGGACAATATCTGCTCTAACATAACCGCATCTAGAGCAGTTTCCTTGTTCTTGTGCCCATTTCACCATTCTATCTGGGGTGAGGTAGGCCATATTTATAATTTTAAGATGCGATTCTTTATAGCTACTTGATGTTGCTGCCTTAGCAGTTGATATCATACTTTGCCTTATTACATCACTATCTACCTCAACTCTTATCCTAGACCATTTTGCCTTAATATCCAACATGTTACTTTCACCAAGGTAATTCAACAGTAACCTATAGGTTGGAGAGATGGTCCCCATGCCCTCCCGAGATTGCTTAATCAGTGCCCCCAATTCTCTAATGTTTAGCTCTGGCCCTGTTTTTTGCCTTAGTTCCCCTATCCAGTGTCTGACCTGAAGATAAGCGTAGATATGTGTTTTTGGTAGACCAAATTCTTGAGCCACATCAGCAAACTTCTTCACTATCAATGTCTGCTCCTCGCATAATTGCGCTACATATTTCAAAACCCTCTCAGCCCATAATTAGTAGACTGTTGTGCCCACTCCCGGAGGGAAATCCGGGTTACCTACCAGAGGAAGGAACTCTGATTTAGCAAAACTTAATTTAATCTCTCGACATATTTTCTGCCATGCGGCTATAATAAATTTAAATGAATATAGTTGAACAATGTTACTGGGAGGTTTAGCTGCAGGATAGTGTAGGATTGCTTGTAATGTAAAAGGGGCTATCATGCTAGCTTCCATTTCTAGAAATGTCACCCGCTCCTTTCCTACGATCCAATCTAATGCATATTTACAAAGGGCAGCGTAATTATAATATTTATTTATTTTTCCAAAACTTTTTATTGAGGTTTTTAGTTTGAGCAATAAACAACATACAACATATGTCAACATGTAATAAAAGCAATTGTGATGAGACCTTGCTGCCTAATTAGTTCAGATGATATATCTGTACATTTTATCTTCTTCAAAAACATAACATTTGACCTAAACACACATAAAAGGTTAGCCAGCAGTCAGGTATTTTCAGCATTAGGTATGTAGCAAGATATAATGACCTTTTTTAAGTGGAATGGTATAGTCACCTGCGTGAAACCTAGGCAATGGTATTCCCCAGAATATAGAGGAAATAGTATGATATAAGGGGAAAGCTTATTTAATATATAGGATCACTCTTAGGCCACTTATAAGAATCATATGGGGATTGTAAGTTGGAGAGAAAGAAGAGAAGAAAGGGATACAGTGGGCAAGAGCCACTCGTGTGAGAAGAAGAAAGAAAAGGAAGAAGAGACAGCCGGATTGTATGTGATATGTGAGTATTGAATATTGATGGAGGAGCTTTGGAAGCATTGACAGAGGAGTTAAGCTGTTTATAGAAGTACATTATCTGAGCAGGTGTGCGGCATAGAGTAGAAGAGCAATTTAAGCTGACTTAGTGAGAAGAAACATAGTGGGTGTATGCAATCTAGCCCCTTTAAGAGAACTATCAATTCACTAATCTCCATCGGGCTGCATAGTGGTATAGATGGACACATTTAAAGGTTCTAGTAACACCAATCATAATGACCTGTGCATGGTGATGAGTGAATTCCAGCGACTGAAGGGTAAGAAATAGGCTATCACTTATAGTCATGATGGAGCTTATAAATTCAGATTGTGCCGCATATGTGTGTGAGGGGGTAGGTCTTCCCTGATGATTTTACTGGGCATGTTTCCAGTATCTACCTGGTGTAGCTTAGGGTGAATGCACTGCTGGTGAGAGTAGTTGTGTTATGGCTTAGAAACCTGTAGGGAGTTGTTAGAGCTACATATATCGTTATTCTAACTGGCGTACCTGCAATTCTAACCACTAAAGATAGTCTAATAAGGTTGATAACCAACTCAGCATGTGGGTAGTGTTGTTGAATGAGGATGAGAGCAGTTTTTTTTTCAGAGATAGGTGCCAGCAGATTTAGGAGATTTGCTTTGTATATACATAAACAATAGGAGATAAATTGCTAATAGGCAGGATACAATTTAAGGTCTGCTGATTATATGCAGCCTGCACAATAAAGTTATATACTATTTACTGCACATCATCATTTACCACCCCCGGTCTCCAGTTTATCAATAACTTATAAGCATCGTCAAACTATATGACCAAACATGTGCTAGAGTATAATGGGATGGGGTGAAGTCACTGAATTAGGGAAAAATCCTTTCTAGCCCACTCCTGATCTCTAGTCCATCTGTATGCAGCAATACAATTCTAAAACCCCAGATGTAAGGAAGTCAGAGCACAGCTGCCATAGATCTTGTAGTTCTCTCAAATCCCAAAGAGGCAGCAGCCACAATATCCAGACTCTATCCTCCGGTGCCATGTGTCCCATATAAGGGATGGTGAAAGTTCTCTGTGTGTGCCCGTGAGAGCAGGCCTTGACCTCCCAGGACGCGGCTAGAGATGAACGAGAGGAGTTCCGATCAGCTTGGAAACTCACCCCAGGGAGGAGAGGACACCTTTGATTTTCTTTTCTGGCAGACGCATGAGTACTTTTCTGCTGCAGAGCGTCCTTAGGAGGGTTTGTTATGTTGCCAGCAAAGGGAGGTAGAACGTCATCGTCTGTCTCAAGAGATGCGGCATAGACAGTAATCTAATCAGGCACCTCTGCTTGGAACAATGAGGTGGGCTGCGTGACAGGCAGGTCTGTAATCGGCTCCAAAGTTTTGATGCATTGTGCCGTGTGCAGGCCGGTGCCATCTTGTAAGCGTATGCATAAATATTGGGCTATAAGATGTAGGTGACTCTGGATCTTTGCCTTTCTTAAGAATCAATACTATGGTAGATTCCGCAAATAGTGAAGACTGCGGCTGATTTTTAATATAACAGTCATTAAATAACGCACAGAGACTGGGGGGGGGGATCGAATCGATAAGCAATTTGTAAAACTCAGCTGGTAATGAATCTGGGCCTGGAGATTTTCCTATTTTGAGTTTCTTTATCGTGTTTATTATTTCTGCTATCGTAATGGGTTCACTTATCTTCTGCAAATCCATTTGATCTATTTGGGGTACATTGATCTTCTGCCAGAACTGCTCCTTACTCCGAACTTCGATCTGTTTGGGTGCATACAGCTCCTGGAAGAATTCTAAAAAAGCCTCCCTGATTCCTGAAGCCTCAGTAAATATCTTACTTTTGTACTTCAAAGCTCTGATATAATTTTTTGCTTGCCTGGTTCTGGAGATTTTGGCTAGATACTTAGCTGAATTCCCCTGTACCCCTGTAAAGAATACCTTCTGCTTTTGATCTTCAAGTATTGAGTATTGTTTCAGTTCTATATCCCGTGCTGTCTTACTATCCTTATACTTATTCCATGTAATTGTAGAGGGATCATTAATATAGTTCCTAAAGTTATTTCTAAGAGTATTAGAGAGTTGTTATTCCCTTTTGATCCTAATAGCTTTAGTCCTAGCCAGATATGCTTTGATCTCCCCTCTAAATGGTTTGTGCCTGTGCTCAACGTTCTCCTCATAGAACTGTCTCCATCTGTTCTGTAACCATGTTTTAAAATGACCATTATTAAGATATTGTGGGAAAAACAGTCTCGAATTAGATGCTGAGAGGGGATCCTTAAGTCCTATTTCCAGTATAATAATAGCATGATTAGATATCACAATTTCCTGTATATTTGACTTAATTCTCATCCTCATCATATGTTTAGCCACCAAAAAAAAAGTCTATTTTGGAGAAGGATTTATGCACCCCAGAGACACAGGTATACTCTCTACTGTCTGGATTTTGTGCCCGCCATATGTCCTGTAGTGCGAGTTTCTGACATAGCCTCCGCAATATTCTAGTTTCTCGTGTTTTCCTAGGAGTATTTCTTACTTTGGATCTATCTAAGATATGCGAAAAGGCCATATTAAAGTCCCCAACCATCACTATGTCTTTCCCTATATAGGGAAATAGTTTCAAACTGATATTTTGCCAAAACTCTGGGTTCAACTGTATTTGGCCAAAATACGAAGGTATTCCCCTTTATAACTACTTCTATAATTTGGTATCTCCCCTCTACATCGTTGTCCGTTGAGACTATGGGGGGTAGTTATCATCGTGTCAACTTTCCTGCCTTCGCCGGCCCAATACGCCCGCCTAAGCTCGCCTACCTTCGCCACCGCGGACCTGAAAAAATACGCCTAAGTTATCAAAAAAAGCTGTCAAAAAGCCGCGGGGCGATGAGCAGCGGACTGTGAGAGTTATCACTCATCCGATCTCGCTGCTCTTCGGCTGTTTGACAGCTTTCTTGCTAGCCTGTCACTAAGCACTCACACTAAACTGCACTGTTCTACCCCCTATAACGGAGCCCCCCGCAACTCAATAAAGTTACTAACCCCTAAACCGCCGCTCCTAGACCCTGCCGCAAGTCTTATAAATGTATTAACCCCTAAACCGTCGCTCCTAGACCCCGCCGCAAGTCTTATAAATGTATTAACCCCTAAACCGCCGCTCCTAGACCCCGCCGCATGTCTTATAAATTTATTAACCCCTAAACCGCCGCTCCCGGACACCGCTGCCACCTACATTATACCTAGTAACCCCTATCCTGCCCCCCCTATACCGTCGCCCTCTATAATAAAGTTATTAACCCCTATCCTGCTGATCCCGCACCTCGCCGCAAATAAATAAATAGTTTAACCCCTAAACCGCCGCTCCCTGAACCCGCTGCAACCTATATTAAATTTATTAACCCCTATCCTGCCCCCCACTACCCCGCCGCCACTGTAATAAAATTATTAACCCCTAAACCTAAGTCTAACACTAACCCTAACACCCCCCTAACTTAAATATTAATTAAATAAATCTAAATAATATTTCTATTATTAACTAAGTTAATCCTATTTAAAACTAAATACTTACCTATAAAATAAACCCTAATATAGCTACAATATAAATAATAATTATATTGTAGCTATCTTAGGATTTATTTTTATTTTACAGGTACCTTTCAATTTATTTTAACTAGGTACAATAGCTATTAAATAGTTATTAACTATTTAATAGCTACCTAGCTAAAATAAAGAGAAATTTACCTGTAAAATAAAAACTAACCTAAGTTACAATTACACCTAACACTACACTATACTTTAACAAATTATTCCTATTTAAAACTAAATACTTACCTGTAAAATAAACCCTAAGATAGCTACAATGTAATTAATAATTACATTGTAGCTATCTTAGGATTTATATTTATTTTACAGGTAACTTTGTATTTATTTTAGCTAGTTAGAATAGTTATTAAATAGTTATTAACTATTTAATAACTACCTAGCTAAAAGAAATACAAAATTACCTGTAAAATAAATCCTAACCTAATTTACAATTAAACCTAACACTACACTATCATTAAATAAATTAAATAAACTACCTACAAATAACTACAATTAAATACAATTACATAAACTAACTAAAGTACAAAAAATAAAAAAAGCTAAGTTACAAAAAATAAAAAAAATAAGTTACAAACATTTAAAAACATATTACAACAATTTTAAGCTACTTACACCTAATCTAAGCCCCCTAATAAAATAACAAACCCCCCAAAATAAAAAATACCCTACCCTATTCTACATTAAAAAAGTTCAAAGCTCTTTTACCTTACCAGCCCTTAAAAGGGCCTTTTGTGGGGGCATGCCAATAGAATGTGAGCTCAATCTGATTGGCTGATTGGATCAGCCAATCGGATTAAACTTGAATCTGATTGGCTGATTTCATCAGCCAATCAGATTTTTCCTACCTTAATTCCGATTGGCTGATAGAATCCTATCAGCCAATCGGAATTGAAGGGACGCCATCTTGGATGACGTCCCTTAAAGGAGCCTTCATTCGTTGGTAGTTCGTCGGGAAAGGAGGATTTTCCGCGCCGGCGGGATGAAGATTCAAGACCCGGCTTCGACGATGACCTCGCCCGGATAGAAGACTTCTTCAGCGCCTCTTGGAAGATGACCTCGCCCGGATGGAAGATTTCTTCAGCGCCGCTTGGAGGATCACTTCATCGGATGGAAGATTTCTTCAGCGCCCCTTGGAGGATAACTTCTGCCGGTCCGGATGTCCTCTTCAGTTCCATCGGTGGCTCGGCTGAGTGAAGACAACTAAAGGTAGGATGATCTTCAGGGGATTAGTGTTAGGTTATTTTAAGGGGGGTTTGGGTTAGATTAGGGGTATGTGGGTGGTGGGTTTTAATGTTGGGGGGGTTGTATTTTTCTTTTACAGGCAAAAGAGCTGAACTTTGGGGCATGCCCCCACAAAAGGCCCTTTTAAGGGCTGGTAAGGTAAAAGAGCTTTGAACTTTTTTAATGTAGAATAGGGTAGGGCATTTTTTTATTTTGGGGGGGGGGGGTTGTTATTTTATTAGGGGGCTTAGATTAGGTGTAAGTAGCTTAAAATTGTTGTAATATGTTTTTAAATGTTTGTAACTTATTTTTTAATTTTTTGCAACTTAGCTTTTTTTATTTTTTGTACTTTAGTTAGTTTATGTAATTGTATTTAATTGTAGTTATTTGTAGGTAGTTTATTTAATTTATTTAATGATAGTGTAGTGTTAGGTTTAATTGTAAATTAGGTTAGGATTTATTTTACAGGTCATTTTGTATTTCTTTTAGCTAGGTAGTTATTAAATAGTTAATAACTATTTAATAACTATTCTAACTAGCTAAAATAAATACAAAGTTACCTGTAAAATAAATATAAATCCTAAGATAGCTACAATGTAATTATTAATTATATTGTAGCTATCTTAGGGTTTATTTTACAGGTAAGTATTTAGTTTTAAATAGGAATAATTTATTAAAGTATAGTGTAGTGTTAGGTGTAATTGTAACTTAGGTTAGTTTTTATTTTACAGGTAAATTTCTCTTTATTTTAGCTAGGTAAGCTATTAAATAGTTAATAACTATTTAATAGCTATTGTACCTAGTTAAAATAAATTGAAAGGTACCTGTAAAATAAAAATAAATCCTAAGATAGCTACAATATAATTATTATTTATATTGTAGCTATATTAGGGTTTATTTTAAAGGTAAGTATTTAGTTTTAAATAGGATTAACTTAGTTAATAATAGAAATATTATTTAGATTTATTTAATTAATATTTAAGTTAGGGGGGGTGTTAGGGTTAGTGTTAGACTTAGGGGTTAATAATTTTATTACAGTGGCGGCGGTGTAGTGGGGGGCAGGATAGTGGTTAATAAATTTATTATAGGTTGCGGGGGTCCGGGAGCGGCGGTTTAGGGATTAAACTATTTATTTAGTTGCGGCGAGGTGCGGGATCGGCAGGATAGGGGTTAATAAATTTATTATAGAGGGCGGCGGTATAGGGGGGGCAGGATAGGGGTTACTAGGTATAATGTAGTTGGCGGTGGGCTCCGGGAGCGGCGGTTTAGGGGTTAATATGTATAGAGTAGCTTGCGGTGGGCTCCGGGAGCGGCGGTTTAGGGGGTAATACATTTATTTAGTTGCGGCGGTGTAGGGGGGGCAGATTAGCGGTGTTTAGACTCGGGGTACATGTTAGGGTGTTAGGTGTAGACAGCTCCCATAGGAATGAATGGGATGTCTGGCAGCAGCGAACTTGTACTTTCACTATGGTCAGACTCCCATTGATTCCTATGGGATCCGCCGCCTCCAGGCTGGCGGTTTGAAAACCAGGTACGCTGGGCCGTAAAAGTGCCGAGCGTACCTACTAGTTTTTTGATAACTAGCAAAAGTAGTGAGATTGTGCCACACTTGTGTGCGGAACATCTGGAGTGACGTAAGAATCGATCTGTGTCGGACGGAGTCCAACGGATCGAAGTTTACGTCACAAAATTCTACTTTTGCCGGTCTGAAGCCTTTGATAACTAAGGCGAATCAGCCTCGCCACAAATACGCTGTGGAATTCCAGCGTATTTGAGGTTGACGGCTTGATAACTACCCCCCTTCGTGATATTCCAGATGTTTACGGAACATTATAGCCAATCCTCTTTTTGCCCTATCGTAGGGGGTGAAGACCACCTCTCCAACCCACTTGCATTTAAGTTTAACAGCCTCTACTGGTTTTAGGTGTGTCTTTTGAATAAAAGCTATGTCTAGATTTTTAGCCCCCAATTGTCTAATCATTAACTTCCTTTTCTTGGGTGTCGAGATCCCTCCTATGTTCCAGGATGCTAACTTTAATTTAACCATCTAACTCCCGAGAAAAGAGATAGGCGCAGAAGAGAGGAAGGAGTGGGGGAAAAAAAAAATAACAATGGGTAGGAAAAAAGTCCCCCTTCGCGCCCTATGCCACCCCCCACAGATGTGAAGATACATGTATTAATATGGTCAATATTAAACTTGAGTTCTTGGGGCAGTGTTTCAACAAGATTATTTTACTGTTCATCTGCGAACTGCTGATCCCTAAGAGTCCTAAAAACAGGTAAAACTCCCCTCTTCCATATACTCTATGTCTTGCCTTATATTTAATGTGTATTGAAAATACCAAGAGCTTCCTCCTCATTAGATACGCTGTTTAGCATCTTAACGTTCTAATAAAGACTCTTATTCAACTCCAATATTCTGGCAAAATGCCTGGATTTCCTCAACTTTGCTAAAAGTATCAATTTCACCCACCCTATCAACAATTATCTTAGCCGGATAAACCAGTCTAGCCTTGTAATTGGCCTTGATCAATTTGGAGCAAGATGGTGCCATTTGCCTACGTTTGTTCTGGGTCTCAACAGAGAAATCCTGGAATAAGAGGATCTTGTGTGGCCCCAACATTATATTATTGTTCTTGCGATATAACCTTAATATGTGAAATTTATCCTGGAAGTTAAAAAATCTAATAATTACCACTCGAGGTCTAATTGATCCATCTAAATTCTTCCTTACAACTCCCATTCTATGAGCTCTTTCTTTTGGTAGCCTTATGTTTTCAGAGTTACTGCCAACCAACTGAGGCAATCTAGTGGAGGCAAAGCTGATTAAATCCTGAAACTCTCCTGTCTCTGGTAGTCCCACAACCCTAAGATTGTTTCGACAGGACCTATCTTCTAGTTCTTCCAATTTATGGTTAATTAAGCTTAGTTTACTCTCTTGAGAAGTGATTACTTGATCCATAACTACTGATCTATCCTCAATGTCTGAGACCCTTGTTTCTATCTCATTCATCCGGGCAGAGAATTGTTTAACTTCCCTGGTCAATGTGGCCATCTCCTGTCTTAATGAATCAAACTGAGGGGTTATAAGTGCTGAGATCTGTTGTAATAACAGTGTGTTATCTTGGGTGCCTGTACCTATTTTGTTATGTGCCTCTAGAGTACTATCATTGGATTTTGGTTTCTTCTCTCGCTGCTTAGGTGGCATGGTAGGCGAGTTGGACTTGGAGTGAGAGATAAACCTTTCCATAAGGAATCCTAGTGAGGATACAAGGAAATAGTGGATCACACCACTATTGTATTCTATGTGATAGTGGTACAAAAAAACAAATCTGAAAAACAAAATTCTGCATAGATCCAATTTCATAAGTAGAGTGTAATAGTGTAAACCGGAAAACAACCAAAAAAGAAAGAAAGGTAACAACCCTGGTGTGTTATATTGTGACTGTGAATCTACTGCTGTGAAATCTATCAGTTACTGCCTGTAAAGGTCTGACCCCAACAGAGCCTATCTTGGTGCAATTCAGTGAAAGAAAGAATGTATCGCTTTAGTTTTTCATCTAAAGAAAATTCCATAAGGTGCAAATATTTATAATTTAAAGGAGAGGAACCAAAAAAGGCCATAAAGAGTAGGGCACAAATAATACTACAATTTTTACAATTTTTTAAATGATATGTATCACATTCTTCTGGCAGTTATTACACCTTACTTAATATTTACCTAAGACAACTGAGTCTTAGGCAGCCTTCGTTCCTATAACTTCCCTGCTATTAAAATCTTATCATATCAACCAGTAGCAGACAAGATATATACATTTCTGCCTCAAACCAGAGATGGGCCCCAGTCAGAAAAGATAATATAACCTTATTCAATCTAGCTTCTGGCTTTTACAGGCGTTTCAGCAATAATAACAATAAATACTATGCATAGAAGTATCACTGTAAGTTTGCTTATATGTTGTAGACCAAGTTTAAACAGAATTAAAGAACAAAGCAGTAGGAGGAGAGAAAAAATGAGACTATTAGGTCAGCAAAGGCTAAACATTGACATGAGCACGGAGAGTATCAATAATATTTAATTTTCAATGTTAGCCCATTATCAAGCGTCCCCCTGTAGCAGGTTAAGCCAGCAAAGGTTAGTAAACAGGTTAGTGCAGAGTCTTATAGCTTAAACCAATATTATTCCACTGGCATCCCCTGTCACAGCAATTAATGCTAGTTAACTTCCAAGGATTCTTCAAACTGAACTGCTCCCAGAAACCCAGATCAATGCAGCTTTTATGGGCAGTTTCCCTAGTGCCAAAGCCCTATTGTTGGCTGCTTATATTCGTCAGGTCTGGTCTCCTGATCTTTCTAAGGCAGTCTCTTGTTATAGTCAGGGTGCATCCACCCAAAGTTAGCCCCTGATATTAGTACATGAAAGGGAAATGCAGTTTAATAGAAGGCCTTTCAGCCTAAGCAATTCTCAAAGTGCCAAATAGAGCTTGTTGTCATGCTTCACATATGTCACTATCCTACTGTTAGCCACTTTGGTTTGTCCAGTCTCCAATTGTATATGCAAGAAACTCTTGTTGTGGTCAAGGCTAGGTTAGTGGACAAGCGGGGAGTTACAGGTTGTAAGGGTTAGCGTGGGTGATAACTTTCAGGGGCCTTCCAGTACCCCAGTTTGGTGCGCTATATCGTCAGCCCGCAATAGCTTGTTTCCCTTCTTGGGTCTTTGTTAGGGTAACCAACTCTGTGCTAGAGACCCCCCACTTCTTGTAATGGGCTTAAACAGCCACTCACCAACCCGATTTTCTCTGACAGAGGCTTTTTAAATGCACCCCACCGGCTCCCCTCAAGCAACACTTATCATGTTTAGGCAAAGATATAGTGTGCATAAGTTACTTTAGCAATAGCTCCCCCTGGTCATCTGTGCAGTTTAAACAGTTATCACATGTGTATATTGCTCACCCGGTACCTTATTAGCACAAACCGGCTCCGTAGTGCTAGACGAAATCTAGCTGTACCTGTGACGTCTCAGGCTTTTCTTGTCGGCCTCCTTCCTCTATTCCCTACACCCGGATGCTCGAGTTGGTCTGATACTGGGTGCAGGGGGCTGTGGGCTTATCCGGCTTCGGCGTTGTTACCTGCGCTTGCCTTGTAACAGCTTCTCTTTCAGTTCCGGATAGACCAGGTAGATCCTTCCACAGCACTTTGGTTACCGCTACTCGGGTGGCACCTTTAGCCAGGGGGAGAAAAAAGAATGGAGCTGGGTTATGCAGTTGAACGCCGAACGGCATAGTAACTCCGCATGTGAGTCAAGTTGCGATAGGTGACTTCCGGTACTGCCAATGCGGGATCCAGGCCAATTGTGTGCCAAACCGGCCAAGGAAAATAGGCAGCTTGGGAAGGTTGAGAATTCGCCCTTCAGTATAGAGCCTTGTGCTAGCACTCCACACCACAGCTAGCTCCACCCCCGTAATCAAGGGCGCATAATGGATTCTTCCATAGAGATCAATGCAAAATGAAGAATACACAGATTTTTCATCTAACACTCGATCTCGCGAGAAATACACACTGCTTTGTCATTTTACGTATACAACAAATGTACAAAATGTACAAACAACAATCGCTCACACAACATAGCACATACACATTCAACATTCATAATCGTAAACAACAAATACTACACAACATTTACACTAAACGAGGAATAGGAAAATATGTTGCGATCTGCAACACGGAACAAAACAACATGAAAAAAGAATTGCACACTGTTACACAAACAAAACATTCGCATTGCCGATTACGAAAAATTATTACAAATAAACATTTACAACACTTAACAAATACGAGACCATCAGAAATCAGCATTTAGATTTGGAGATAATAAATTTGGAGAATGTTATACAAAACGATCACTTTGACATCATCGCATTATACACATTCCACAAATACATATGTGCATTTACAAACACAATATGAGCATGCACAAATTAAAACTACTACACATTGCACACATACAATTCAAAAATAAAGCACACCTGAACCTTGTTTATTTTGCAAACTGGTACATCATTAAACATTTACATAGGGTATATAAGCATGCTCTAAACATGGCTTCTTTGACTGTTAGGTGCAAGTCTAGGCGTTTGAGGGTTTGTGAGATTAGTGAAAGATTAGAGAGTTAGTTTTTGAGAGAGTGAGTTAGTGAGAGAGATAGAGAGCGTTAGTGAGCGAAAGATTGTTTGGGTTAGTGTGCGAGTGCTGTTTTTTGGTACATTCCTTATATAAACACATTTACACGCAAACACATTCAATACATACACTTATCACTAACACTACATACACTCCATACCCCATTCCCTTTAATCCTACACTCCATACCCCATTCCCTTTAATCCCATACTCCATTCCCTTTCATCCCATACTCATCCCACAAGTTAGATTTTGTTTGATTTACACCAACTTATTGTTTACATATCCTCATTTTCGTCTTTTTTCCCATATAAGTTTGTCTGTTTAATACCACTTACCCTCTTTTTTTTTATCATATTCACACTTTGAGCACTTTTTACTTTTAGTTCATTATTTTGACCCCCTTTCATTTGTGCATCTTCACATTTTGATTGAATATGGCGGGATGGAGGGATAGGGGGCAGATTAGCCCGGATCTAATAGAGTTTCTTAGGCAGGAGTATAGGGATGAGCTTAGGGAGGAGGTTATGCAGGAGAGAGGGAGGGGAACTAGAGAGGAAGGGGTGGGTGGACCCAGCCACAATGTGGAAGATAAACATGTGGCTGGGCCTAGTGGTGTTCAGCGTAGAGAGGGCGCTTCACAGTCCGGGGAACAGAGGCTCACATCGCAGGGGAAGCCCAGGCAGAGGGAGGAGAGATATACCATGGAGGAGGAGGCCCTTATAGAGGCTTATATGGAGAGGGCTACGAGGCTGCAGGCACAGAGGGCCACCCCTTCGGATAAGAGGAAGTTGTGGATGGAGATCACAAATGTCGTTAATGCAGTGGGGGACTATAAGAGGGATGTCAAGTCTATCCAGCACCGTTACTAGGACTGCAGAGCTGAACTTAAGAAGAAGCTCACAAGGGACAGAGAATACCATTCAGGGACCGGTGGCGGTCCGGAACAAACATTTGTGTACTGCCGCTGGGAGGACATGCTGCGTCCCAACATCTCTTAGGTGGCCAGTCAGTATCGAAGGAGTTGATATCGGGAACCTGCGCCTCTTATCTGCCGGTAAGCTCATTTACTAATCTCTTTACATCCACCTCATAACCCATTCACACGCAAAAAAAATTAGGGATGTGACTAACGCAATTACGCTTTTTTCAACATTATTATGTAAACGCATTCAGAATTACCTTGAGAAAGTTGCATTTGAAGAAAAGCATCACATTAGTAGCTAGTCTACAGATTAGGTGTGCATTTCAACAGATTTAAGACAAACGCTAAAAGACATTTATATTGACCATATAGATGACGGGTTTGCAAATATACGGAAATCATATTGATTGTTTTGGCTTACAATTGAATTACGAAGGTAGTCTCATTAATACACTTTCAAATAGAACATTTACATCTTTATTCGGAACTGTGCTAATATCTCGATTTGTTTCATTTTCGAAGTCTGAGGCCGGGGAGGAGGAAGCACAGCACCAACAGGCTCCTCCTTCACCCAGGCATGAGAGTGGTGCAGATGACTCGCCACCGCGGGGAGAAATGGAAGACATCCCTGAAGAAGCCCCGCTGCAGAAGAGATCCCTGCAGCAGCAGCCCCCCGTGCACCAGCAGCCCGTCGTGCAGCAGCTCCTGAGGCGAACATCCCCCCAGAGGTGCTAGAGGTGGATATCCTGAGGAACTTCCTCAAAGAGATGCATGCCTCCCGGAGGGAACAGGCGGAATACAGGGTGTTCATGACAGGAGTAATGAACCAATTGCTCGAAGGACAAACTAATATCTTGAATACGCTAAATAATATGTTGCAGGTCCTCCAGGAGGTGCCAAGCAGACCGGGGGAAAGAGCTTCTGCTCTTGGACCATCTGGCCCTGGGCCTCCATCTTCTCTGCCTCACTCTCCTCATCAGCCTGGTGATCTCATAGTTCTCCTCCTCCCCTTCTTCCCCAACCAGTTGCCCTCCCCAGAGCCTCCATCTCGCGGGAAGAAGGAGGAAGTAATTTTGTATATATATATTTTATGTTATTTAATGTGTAAAGGATAGGTATGTGATGATGTTGTCTTCTTACACTTGTGGAGCACACTCTGAGACATATTGTAACAACATTCACGTTTACTCATATTCTTTGACAAGTTATCTTGTTAGCCTTTGCTGAAAAGGTTTATCTAGGGCTGCTCAGGAGCAGTCAAGAACATAGCTTAGATCTGCTGATTGGTGGCTGCATATATCTACCGATTGTCATTGCCTCACCCATGTGTTCACTTAAAAACTAGTAGTGTATTGATGCTCCTTCAAAACATTATAGCAAGAGACTGAAGCACATTTGAGAATAGAAGAGAACTAGAAACCTGGTTAAAATTGTATGTTTAACATAACTAATTAAAGATACATTTAGGGTTTCATGTCCTTTTAAGAGTTACATTTGAAATATATGCTCACAGTACTATATTTGGATAAAAAAAATGTGGAATCGGTACATGACACGATATTGAGCATTTACATTAAGAAGAAATATAAGGACATAATATATAGAATAAGTAGACATCTCATATATATTTATCATATGATAAAGGTCAATGCATATTTATTAATTAATTAATTAAAATACAAAAGCGCATGTTTAGGAATTATATATGTAGAAAATTAAACACAACACATTAATTATTTGGTAAAGTTAAAATATTGTTGACAAACATAATAAACAAGATGGAGTATACTCATCGTTGAACATTCATGGATTAGCACTTGCCTCAAAATATATATTCGGGATCAAAAACACATTACCTTCATTCGTTTCTTCCACAAGACAGCCAGCAATAGATATTTATTTGCTCTTTATCATCTATGTTTCAACAATGTACATGATTGACACAATCTATAATCCAAGATAATCATGGTTTGAAACTTGTGTTCTCATTTGCAAACGTGGCAAATCAAATATTGCAAGACAACGTAATCCAATCAAAGGACGGATTTAACACCTTTGCATGTGAAGTCTTAAGCAACATGGCACATCCGAGATCGCGTAAAAACGTAATCCAATCAAAGGATGGATTTAACACCTTTGCATGTGACGTCTTACGCAACATGGCGCATCCAAGATTGCGTAAAAACGTTACACAATCAAAGGACAGATTTAACACCTTTGCATGTGACGTCTTACGAAACATGGCGCACCCGAGATCACGTAAAAACATAATACAATAAAAGGATGGATTTAATACCTTTGCATGCGACGTCTTACCCAA
This sequence comes from Bombina bombina, assembly GCF_027579735.1. NCBI lineage: Eukaryota > Metazoa > Chordata > Amphibia > Anura > Bombinatoridae > Bombina > Bombina bombina. The sequence goes on from NC_069499.1 coordinate 1,058,493,533, forward strand.
TATGGCGCATACGAGATCGCATTAAAATGTCATCCAATCGAAGGACGGATTTAACACCTTTGCATGTCAATAACAAATGTATTTATATTTTAAAAAATAGTATGTGCTATATTGTTATCTATGAAGCGTGTTTGTTTCATGTAATGCACAGCTACACATAATGCAACACTAGATAACATAATACTGTGATATATGCAATATAATAAATTGTTGGTAATAAGTATATATTTCATTAGAATAGGAAGATTAGGAAATATTTAGGAAGCAGCAGGGTTTAACATAGAAATAATGCCACTGGTTGGACTTCCTGTGGGAGGAGCGTGCAACAGGTGCAGCAGGTGTACACGCTTGTACTCTGTGAGAGAGAGCTGGTTTCAACTTACCCCGCCACAAGATTCTCCTATTGCCGGGAGCCAGTAGCCCGCTTGGGGAGAGCAAGTCATCTGCGTCGGAAGTCCCCCGCAACCGAACTTGGCTGCCTGGTATCGGCCACCAGTACACACACTGGACCTTTAACTGCAGCTGCAGTAATTGAAAGAAGACACAGCGGAGGTTTGAGCGCCATCAAAAACCCCTGTAAGCCGTTGCATTGACTGTATTAAGGACAGAATACAGTCCTCCACTCTGAGCAGCGCACGGCAGTCGATCAGCTGTTTCACCCGGAAGCAGACGGGAGGTGTCCTACCTGAGGCCGGGTAAGCAGTGAGATAGAGGGGAAGCCGGAGCGCTGGGATTCAGGACGGCAGACGCGCAGCAGGACACACAAGTACAGCCTGTGTAGGCGCTGGAGCATAACGCTTAGGTTTGTGTGCCTGTATGGAAAGCAGATCCTCTATTTTCTCCTCAGAGTTAATAGCACTGTGTGGAATGGGGGCAGAAGATCTATAAGTTTGGAGCATAATTGACGGACAGTTTAACCTTACTTGAGTGGTGGGGTAGCAGGGAGACCTTGAGTATCTGTGGTGTACGGGCAGTTATGAGTTTCTTTTGAAAGAACCTGGCCACATATAGGAGACTGGAGGAGGATACAGTTTTTGCGACAAAAATACAAAAGGAGGTCAGCTCTCCTTTTTTTTTTTTTGGGTTTAATATCAGTACGGAGGAGACCGAGTCTATAAAAAAAGGGTAGTAAGAGGTGAACTGATATGGGCTGTTAAATTCTTCCCTCTATAAGACATTGACACCTACTTCGGAAGCCTCTGAAGGAGAGAACAGGGCTATCTTTTAAACTTAGAACTTAAAGAAAGAAAAAGAAAGGAAGGGAAGGGGGAAAAAGAGGCCTAAAGGTGCACTTTGGGCCTGAAGACAAAAGTGACTTTGAATATCAACAGCCCTAAATGTATCCATTGACCTTAATGACTGCAAACGAGCATTGTTGCATGTAACAAGCTGTAACATTTATTGCTTTTTTTTGTGCTGTTTTTTTTTCAGGCATATCAGAATTGCTTTTGCTGAGATTACTATAAGTATTGTTGGGGGTTAAATAACTGATCTGACAAACAGAATTTGCTGGGTAGATTTCCTGGGGTAAGCCTAGATAAAGGGATAAAAGATAGATAAAAGGTACACAACATCGGCAGAATAGGTTTTTTCTTTTTTAAGCACTAGTACAGTTTTAAGGGACAAAGGGAAGAAGCAGGAACTATTCGGACAGAAGAGAGGGTATTTTCTGAGCATGCTAGCTGATGCTGCTGGTTAAATAGAGGTTTAGAAGAAAGAGTATACACAAGACTGGGAAGCCAGTAGGACTATCAAGGCTAAAGTGTTTATAAAGGGACATAGGGGAGAGAGGAATATCAAGTTGAATTATAAGTTGAGATAGGGAATCTGGGGAGATCACACGCTATATATATATATTGTTATTTTTTACTAACTCACTCACATTACACACAAATTTACCACTCAGGATCCCTGAACGGACACTCTTTCACTTGTATAGTTCGTTTATCAGGGTTATAGTTGTTAACATATCTTGCAGTATTACTAGCAAGTGTTGTACCTGAACCACTCCGGTTTTAAGAGAGTGGCTTATTTCACTTTTCTTTTTTTTCAGATAAATGTAAAAAAAAATAAAAAAATGTTTTACACTAAGATTACACCAACACTTATTTACATGGAAAGGTATATCCCTAATCTCAAAGTCAGATCGCCCGTGAAGCCCCCAAAAAAAGATAAAAAGTCTAAAATAACACAAGAGATAGGGTAGGAGGACAATATGGATACCCAACCGGCAGGCAGTGAGAAACAGCTTACACTCAATCAGCTGGCAGAGATGCTTCTCGCCCAATTTGAATCTGTTAAGAAGGAGATAGCTACCTTATCTAGTGAGATCAGATCATTTTCAAATAGGATACTAGAAGTAGAAGAAAGAATCTCAGTAGTTGAGGATAGACAGAATGCACAAGATTCCAACTGGTCGAATTATGAGAATAAAATAAAAATGATGCAAACTAAAATAGAGGACCTGGAGGACAGGTCCGAAGAAATAATATACGCATAATTGGACTGCCTGAGTCGAGCGAGTATCAAGATCTGGTTTCGTTTGCCTCAGTCACTCTACCTCAACTATTAGAGATGCAACCTACAGAAAAAAAACAAGTAGAAAGAGCGCACACAACAGGAACTGTAAGGGAATCTCAAGAAGGCAATCCACGCCCTAGAATGGTGATAGTTAAGTACCTACACTTTCAACATAAACTGCAGATTATGAGCCACTATAGAAAGATTCAGGGGTTTAAGATAGGTAAAAATCCTGTTTTTTTGTTCCAAGATTTCTCAAGCGAGACTTCCTCAAAGAGGAAAGCAATGGCACCCTATTGCTCAAGTTTAATTAAGGCTGGAATCCAGGCAAATATGAGGTATCCAGCAAAAATTTTAATTTTTTCAGAAGGAAATATGACTATACTAAATACAGCAACAGAAGCAAAAAAATACTGTTTCGAAAAAGGTATAGTGCTATGATAAGATACTCGGTTTTTTAAAGAAATTTAGAAGTACAACAATGTATGTTAGAGATGTTATGTACTTCATCTTCGTATAGGGGGGGTTCGCCTCTTTTTTTTTTTCTTTCCTCCGTCCTGATGGTCTTATATTGTTTGTTACAGGGCTACCGTAACGGCCTTGAACACCCGATCCCGTCGGATCTCGGAAGTGGAGCAGGGCTGGGCCTGGTCAGTACCGGGATGGGCGACCGCCGGGGAACTCCAGGCGCGGTACGCCAGTCAGACTGGATCTCACTCCCAGACAGAGAGGTAGAAAATAAATTGTTAAGGATAATGAAGTTTTTCTGTTTTAATATAGAGTCTGAATGTTGAAGTGTGTGTCATGGAACGTAGGAGGTATTACCTCGCCCATAAAGAGAAAGAATGTACTTAGGTTGTTAAAACGTCACAAACCAGATGTTATTTTTTTACAAGAGCTGCACTTGAAAGCCATAGAAATACCAAAACTTCAAACGAACTGGATTACTGAAATTATAGCAACCCCATGTAATAGTAGGAAATGCGGAGTTGCCATAATGTTTAACAGGAATTTATCCTATGTAATAAAGAATCAAATATTAGACCCCAGAGGGAGATTTATGTTTATACAAGTTGAAATTAATAATAGACTGTGGACGCTTTGCAACATATACGGCCCAAACGAAATTCAACCAGAATTCTGGGAGATGATTAAAAATAAAGCGGTTAATTACTTGGGACAAAATTTAGTGATGGCCGGTGATTTCAACGTGACCATGTGTCCAGAGGTTGATAGATTAAGATCTGGAGCCACTAGGAAACATAAGAGAGAAGCTAAGCTCTTACAGGAATTCTCTAAGGTATTAAATCTAAAAGACATCTGGCGCTTACAGCACCCTGATGAGCGCACATTTTCCTGTGAATCCAGAGCATTTAAAAATTTCTCTCGGTTAGATATGTTCTTGATAGAAGGGAAACTTTTGACCTTGGGAATAGCGTCCCATATCGATGAGATAGTTTTATCGGATCATGCGATAATAAGTCTGCAGATTGAGGAAACTATGGTCAAAGACAAGAATAGAAATACGTTTAGCTTCCCAAAATATATGTTTCAAGATGAAAAGTTCAGAAATTTTCTATCAGAAAAATGGAAGGTGTATTACAGTCAGAATAGGCTGGATGTGTGTAGCCCAGAAGTACTTTGGGAAGCAGGGAAAGCGGTGCTGCGCGGTGAGGTTAAGAGCTATATGGTAAAGAGAAAGCGAAAGCTAATGGAATTCCAATTAATGAATCAGCTCAAAAATTCATATAGGAGGTATGTGCTGACTCCAAACAGCTAGTCATGGAATAATTATAAAAAGGCCAAATTAGAGCGTGAGACATTTATTAGAGAAAAAGGTGCCAAGGAGGATATGCGTATAAGAGCATTTTGTCAAGGCTATCAGGGGATTGCTATGAAACATCTGGCAAAAATAATAAATTATAGGAAAAAAAACAAATACCAACTATTAAAGAAGGGAGTAAAATGTATACTCAAGCGTCAGAGATCAGAGAGGCCTTCTACAGATATTATCAGAAATTGTATGCTAGGGTAGATATAGATAAAACAAGAATGTCTGAGTTCTGGCAAAAGATTCAGCTTCCAACAGTGGAGGAAAAAGAGTTAGAGTTGATGAACTCCCCCATAACAGAGGAGGAAGTGATAAAGATGATAGACAGAATTAAAATTAATAAGGCCCCGGGAACGGATGGCCTTCCGGCTGAATTTTATAAAATAATTAAGAAGGATATCTCGAAAATATTAGTGGAACTGTATAATAAATATTTCGTACAGGGGAGATTAAATTCTCGCTATTTCACAGATTCCACAGTGACATTAATCCATAAGAAAGGGAAAGCAGCAGATGAATTGGGGTCATATCGTCCAATTTCACTCCTAAACCAGGACTATAAGATACTAACGGCCATTATAGCAGATAGATTAAAAAAAGTGGTCAGCAATCTGATTCATAATGACCAATCTGGATTCATCCCGGGGAGAAATGCGGTAAGAAACATGCGGAGGGTTCTAGTCACTGTAGATCACTATTATAATATATCACAGATACCGGGAAAAAAAACTACAACCAGATTTGGCTTTACTTACTATTGACGCAGAAAAAGCGTTTGATTCTATTATCTGGGAGCACTTACTTACGACCCTTAAGAAATTTGGCTTCGAGGGGAATATGATTCAGCTAATTAAAAAGATTTACGCCAATCCTAGGTCTCAACTATTAGTTAACGGTGAACTATCTCACTTCATAACATTGCAGAGAGGGACTAGACAGGGGTGTCCCCTGTCGCCCTTACTTTTTAATCTAGCACTAGAACCTCTGGCCATCCACCTTAGACAAGAACTAACGGGAATTGAATGCGGGGGGCAGAAAGTTGTAATTTCTCTATATGCCGATGATATTATGTTATTTTTACAGAATACTAAAGAAAGTATCCCTAAATGCCTGGCAGTTATCAATAATTTCTCTACATTCTCTGGATACAGAATGAATAAGCAAAAGTCAGAGTTGCTTTGGATAAATCAAACGAGAACAAGTTTGACACAACATGGTTTTAAAGTGGTGAATTCATTAAATTACCTTGGCATAAAAATAAGTAAGAATCCCAAAGAATGGTACAGTCTTAATTATGGAGATTATTTTGATAAATTAGAGGGAAGACTAGGCAAGTGGAAGATACAATATTTATCGCTTTCTGCAAAAATAGTCTTGATCAAAACAATTGCTTTCCCCCAATTACTGTTTCTAATGCAAAATTTACCGTTGTTGATTAATAAGCATGATATTGCAAGATATAACAGAATATGCACTTATTTTATATGGGGTAGGAAAAAAGCTTGTATTGCGATCAAGAAGTTAGTTCAAAGTAAAAGATATGCGGGCCTGGCTTTACCGGACATTGTAAAATACAATATAGTAGCTCTTATGAAATTTGGTATCGATTGGTTAACGGAAGCTAACTATCTGACCTATTATGATATGGAATCCACTCTGGTGAAACCATTTGATCTTAAAGCAATTTTACATTACCCCTTTAGGAGATTGCCTAGCAACGTTAGTAGATTGCTAACCTTTTCCAATGTGGTTCGTGCGTGGCAGAAATTCTGTGGATTAGTGGGTCAAGATATATACATATCTAAATATCTGCCGCTTATTGGAACCCCTGATTTTTCACCCGGGATAAATAATAATTCGCTTTTAAAACTTGGTTATCAAAAGGGTTACGCTACTTTTCACAGTTAGCCCAAAGTGAGGGGCAAGTGATACATACATTTGAGACTTTAGCTGAACAATACCAGCTACCGACTAAAACATTTTTTGCTTATTTACAAGCACGAAGTTATCTTTTGGAGAAAATACAATCGCATAGGATTGTATGGGATCCAGGAATTGATTTAGGAGTGAAATTGTATGCTGCCGGGAAGAGATCTATATCATATTGGTATAAATATTTATTAGGGATAGAAGGGAAAAAGCATCTTGAACAAAGGAAATTGTTTCTCTCGAAATATATTAATACTGTACAAGGGGAAGACATTGAAAGGAGTATTAAATAGGCAGATGCAGCAATGAGAGTAGTAAGTTGGAAAGAATCACATGTAAAGCTTCTAAATAACTTTTATTTATCCCCTATGAGAATGAGTAAGTGGAAGCAAAACGAGGTCAAGGGAAATTGTTTTAAATGTGGCAGAGAGGGAGCTGACTTGCAGCATTGTATATGGGATTGCCCAAAAGTACGCCAATTCTGGAGCAAGATACAATTTTGGGTGAATAGGTATATACGAGAGGAATATGTTCTTCAATTAAGACATATTTTTCTTTTAAAAGAATATGGGCGTTACAAAGGGGAGGGACAACTAATCAATATGGCTATCCTGGCAGCCCGGCACATGATATTTCTGAAATGGGGAGTCTCTGAGGCCCCGACGATAGGGGAGTTTGTTAATCTTATTAAATTACAAATGACTATTGAAAGACAGCACCTAACTGGTGGCACTGAAAAAGTTTTCAGGCTCTTTTTTGATAAGTGGAAGAGGGTAATTCTAGCATGGCCCCAGAGGACACAGATTCAATTTGTTTCACCCTTAAAAAATAATATCAATTTCATGATGCTGGTTGCCGGAGAGGTCCTCCCTGCATATTGGCTCTAGCGCTTTTTGTCTGGGGTGAGGGATTATTCGACCATACAGACAGGAGGCAGTGTTCTATCATGGTTTTTGGGAAAGGATTTTTTTTTCTCTCCTTTTTCCCTCCCCAACTACGCCAAAGTCGGTAAACATAGTAGACAGGCGCTGAATAGGAATGATAGCTATACCAGATTAGGTATAAGTATAGGAAACTGTGTCTTCCAATTGAGTTATGATGATTAGAGGTTCAGCATTTTCTTTTTTTCTTTTTTTGTGTTAGGTCCTTCTTCGTTACTTACAGGAGAAAATAGGAATTATGAGGTTTATTATGATTAATATATCAGGAATGCAACAGAATTGTTTATTTTATTTCATTATTAGGACTTCAGTAACTTAGTAGCAAATGGTCTCCTGATGGTTGGTATTTCTGTATTATAGGCTTTGATCTGAAGATTGACATAAGAATGAATTATGATCAATTTCGTGTTAATGTAATAAGATTGGAAATATCAGGTCTAAAAAAGTTTTTTTCTATCTGAATATATGAGCATCATATTCTCTGTTCTAATATGTATAATTGAAATTTAGAATGTAACAACTCTGTTATTCTTTGAACCTCAATAAAAACAAGTTAAAAAAAAAAAAGAAATAATGCCACTGTATACATTACGAAAATGTGGATTGTTTATACATTATATGTTACCTATAGCTAGGGTGACCATATTTCCGCTTTAAAAAGGGACACATATGAGAAATACATATGTCAGGGATGTTTTCTGAGCTGTTTAAAGAACTGTTTTGTATAAGAACCCTGACATATGTATTTATCATATGTGTCACTTATTAAAGCGGCAATATGGTCAGCCTACCTGAAGCAATATATCGTTGGATAATTAAATATAATCACAAATAATAGAAAGAGATTAATCATCTAAAATGTGTGCATTACACACATTGATTTCTTTTGTTATACTACTACAATAAGATCTAAGGAAAATTGGAATATATGTGTTGTCAACATTCAGATAAAAGTCTGTTCTAAATATATTATATGTGTATGTTGATGTCAAAAGAAATAATAATAAAATGTATATTATGAATGCATATCCATAAATTAAGAATTATGGTCAGCATCTTTTAAGGATTATCAACATAAAAGATCTTTTATTAGAAATGAATAATAAATAAAGAAGAAACATAACAGTTTAATGAAAAACAAGTCAGAATGAGAAAACAGCCCTTGGACAAGATGACATAGTGCATCACAGTCCTTGGTGGGAGTTGACAAGGACACACAAAGGCCAACATAGCCCTTAGTATAAATCTGACAAGGTGAAATAGTGCAACAGGCACAATAAGAACATCAAAATGGGCCAAATGGCAACATATAAAAATAACAATATAAAAACAGAACATGTGGATGGAGGAGTTATTTGTGACAAGGGCAAACAAAGGCCAACACAGCCCCTTTGGAGCCATCTGACAAGGTGACATAGTGCATCACAGTCCTTGGAGGGAGTTGACAAGGGCAAACAAAGGCCAACACAGCCCCTTTGGAGCCATCTGACAAGGTGCCATAGTGCATCACAGTCCTTGGAGGGAGTTGACAAGGGCAAACAAAGGCCAACACAGCCCCATTGGAGCCATTTGACAAAATGACATAGTGCATCACAGTCCTTGGAGGAAGTTGACAAGGGCAACAAAGGCTAACACAGCCCCTTTGGAGCCATCTGACAAGGTGACATAGTGCATCACAGTCCTTGGAGGGAGTTGACAAGAGCACACAAGGCCAACATAGCCCTTAGTATAAATCTGACAAGGTGAAATAGTGCAACAGGCACAATAAGAACTTAAAAATGGGCCAAATGGCAACATATAAAAATAACAATATAAAAACAGAACATGTGGATGGAGGAGTTATTTGTGCTCCCTTGGACCAGCTCCGGATCCTCCACTTACTGGGGCATCAGTATCACCTTCATCGTCCTGCGCCTCTCCAGCTGCGGCTTCATGCATTGCCTCTAACTGCATTATTCTGGCTAGAGTCATGCAATGAAGCCGCAGCTGGATAAGCATGGTGTCATGCATCCTTCCCAGCAACTGATTGGAACTCAGCATGGTCTGCTCAATACGCGCTAGAGCCTCTAGCGTCAACCATGCTGATTCACATCCTAAACAAAAATAAATATTACAAATTTATCATAATTACAGAACATAATAAAAATAGAGCAGAGACATTGTACTAATTAAAATATAAATCATTATTATAATAAAATATTCTATAGAGAAGAAGAATTACACATTAAATATGTTCTTCATAGATAAACCATTAAGATATTAAGAAAACTCAAAGCCCTATCAATCTGAAAAAAAATCTTTCTTTTGTTTATGACACACTGTGAAAAAGGCGGTGATAACAAATCCAAAATATTGGCATATATATATAATATATATCCAACATCTAGGCAATATCATTTAGATATTAGAAAATGAGGATGTTGATTTCATAAAATGTAAATCGGAAACATTTACATTAATCAAATAAAGAAAAGTTTTATAAATAAAACATTTTTAAGAATGTATGTTCTAATGTTGATTTGTAATGATACTTACATCGATGGCTGGGAAGGACAATCTGACACCCAGGATAATGAAGGTGGGGATTATTGTAAAGGTGTTGGTGGGGAGGGATGGGGCGAGGTGGTGGATTGGGTTCCTGCTCCGGTGGAGCCTGTACAGATGGGGAGTCAGGGGCCGGGGATTTGATGGCTGTGCAGGTGGGGTAGAAGCAGGATGGGCAAAACGGGGAGAGCAGCGAGGGAGGGAAGGGATTTCTTGTTGGGAAGGGGCGGGAGAGGGGTCAGGATGGGAAGGGGCGGGAGAGGGGTCAGGATGGGAAGGGGCGGGAGAGGGGTCAGGACAGGAAGGGCCGGGAGAGGGGTCAGGATGGGAAGGGCTTGGAGGCTGATGCCCAGAAGAGGAAGTTCCATCTGAAATATATAATACAATTTTATAAATACATATATTATATGAAAATATATTATCTTGAGAGATATCTATATTTACCATCATTTAAAATCTGTATTCTTGTTCTCATAAAATATTTATACAAAGTCACAATAATGACTATGTTTAAAGATATTGATTGATTGGAATCAAGTCTAATTAATCATAATATTTAATTGATCCTTGAAACTGATCGTTCACTGGTATTTTCCATGGAACGTTTGATCAATACACTCAAAACCATATATTTCAAAGTCAACATTATGTGCTAATCTTTATTATTTTATAATATGATATTTCTCTTTTTCATACTATATCAGTACGCATGTATGCATTTGAGATTGAAACGCCATAGAGTTCTTTTAGACACATGCCCATGGATTGACTTTGGAGACTCCAACAATTGGATTATATAGGAGTGTGTAATATGATCAAATCTAAATGGCCACTCCACATAGCCTTTGAAACAAGGTAATCACTGATTACCATATAGATTAAAATGATTGCCTTTGTAATCTTAAATAGAATTATTTTAAGCTTGATGGTTCAATCAATTACTATTCAGAATCTATACACGGTAGATACTACTGTTCATATTAAATATTAAGAAAAGAATTGTATCTATCTGACATTACTTTTACAGAGTATGTTTTGTGAATATCTCTTACATTAGGATTAAATGTAGGTCATCCCAATATTAATAGACATTCAGAATTGCATTTTTTTAGCTTTGAGTGAAATGGACAGTCTACACATAAATCATTTGCAAATCCCTTTACATATCATACATCATGAAATTAAATCAATTTCAACACGATTATGTTTTATGTATACTTAGAAGTGGCTGAGAAGCTCAGAACAATGATAACATAATGAGATGGTCTGCATCTAGGCACTCAGATGAATAGCAATGACTGTCTGTACAATCATAAGATGATTATTGGGGGTTTGGATGTAATTTGCATGTGACATCATGATGTCATTCATGACAATTCATACATAAATAGGAAAAGAAATAAAAACATACGTTCATGCTGCATGATATAGAAAGGGGGGCAGTAGTGTATTTGAAAAATAATGGAATAATACAGTTGTGCTCATAAGTTTACATACCCTGGCAGAATTTATGATTTCTTGGCCATTTTTCAGAGAATGTGAATGATAACACAAAAACTTTTCTTTCACTCATGGTTAGTGTTTGGCTGAAGCCATTTATTATCAATCAACTGTGTTTACTCTTTTTAAATCATAATGACAACAGAAACTACCCAAATGACCCTGATCAAAAGTTTACATACCCTGGTGATTTTGGCCTGATAACATGCACACAAGTTGACACAAAGGGGTTTTAATGGCTATTAAATGTAACCATCCTCACCTGTGATCTGTTTTCTTGTAATTAATGTGTGTGTATAAAAGGTCAATGAGTTTCTGGACTCCTGACAGGCCCTTGCATCTTTTATCCAGTGCTGCACTGACAATTCTGGATTCTGAGTCATGGGGAAAGCAAACGAATTGTCAAAGGATCTGCAGGAAAAGGTAGTTGAACTGTATATTTCTGAAAAAGACACCGCTAATGACTTATGAATGAGCCAATGGACTTACCAGAACCCTGCAAAGGCAGGTCTGCATCAGTGCTGGATCCCTCCAAGCTTGTCTCAATAACTAGTTCTATTAATGATATAAATAAATATTATGTAACACAATTTGTACTTCAGCTTTAAATATACATATTTGGTATTCCAAAATAACATTATTCTAAATTATTTAAAATAATATCTTTTGAAATGTGAAGACTAGACCACTAATATGAAAAATAAATTAATTAGTTTATCACATATGTCCGATTTCTTAAAATATTAGACAGACAATTCTTATCATATTATTGTATGGCATATCTACAAATAACTATTGGTCCCTGTTTGTAAAAAAAATCCAGACAGACAACGCTTTGAATAACAACTGGTGACAACTAGAGCATAATACATGTGGCACTTATATAAATTTGTGCAATGTACAGTAATCTGCTTTCTGACACATATTGATTGCAATGCAAGACGTAAGATATATTTTAAACTATGTCATCATGGTGCTGTTAGAATTTGCTTATATATAAAGGTAGTCCGAGAGTGAAAGATGTGATTTAAATTTAAATTACAGTATTGTTTCATCAAAACAGTGTAATGATTAATAAATATATTGTTTATCTATAGATAAATTCAATATCAATATTTGAGAATGTCACTCTAAAGGAATTGTCTATTCCATATATTGATGTAATGAATCGGAGAGAGCATGCAAAATCAATCAAATATATAATTTCCTCCTATCATATTTAATTATCCTTCTCTCTTAATGATAAGAAGAAAATATCAAAGCATATGAGATGTATATTTATATATTCTGCACATGTGTAAAAATGTTAGTGTTGTCTAAATGTAGCCACCAACTGTCAAGCACTACCCAGGTGCAGAATACAAAATGGGCAAGGCCCTAATATTACATTCAACTAAAGATAGCAAGAATCAGAGGAATTTCTTCGAATACTAATAAATTGAGATTTGGATTACAATGGAATTCAATCTCTGAATCGTGATTCTTCTTTTTAAATACACTTTAAATCGAATTAAAGGATACTTGTTACTATAGATCAATGTGAATGGATTAGACAATGTTATTTTCAAATTTGTAAGACAAAAGTAAAGTATAATGAGACATACTAGAATGGGACAAACCCGGGCTAGAGGGTCCAGCACCAACATCCATCTCTGTAAAATATCCAGTCAGGATTGGATATCATTAATACAAATCAGAACTTTGACACGAACAATCATACATTGTTTTTCAAATTGACAAAGTTAAACATTTTAATTCTTCACGTGAGTTCATTATTTTCAAAAATTTATTTATAAATAAAGAGATCATGTATATTTAGTTTCAAGCTTTTTATGTTGTCTTCTTGCATTGTCATCAATTGTTAGACATTGATCGGTCAATTTTTATCTTTATATTGCTAGTATAGCTTTTGTAATTTATAAGATTGAAAATCAGTATAGTGTATTCTTCACATTTATACTAATTAATGTATACATTTGACCAACATGTCTAAAATAATGTCACTGTTACAGCAAATACATGTTCACGTCTCTGCGCAATTATATATTCCATGATCATTGCGCAAACATTAAAAGCTTAATTGCGCATCCGTGATTATAAATTGATTTGGATCTAGTAGTGTGATGAGTATAATTTGTAAAGCTTTCGAATATATTTACAATTGTGTATATCACGATATTCCAATAGGATCATTGTAAAGATTGAATGATACTAATTAATATTTTTACCTTTTGTATGAATCAATATTCAATGTATGAAATGGCGGAGGATAGGGATTTCACCGATGCGCAATTCCATTTTAGCTCTGTGACGCATATTCGGGAGAGCGCAAGAAAAAATATAATTTATGTAAGATCTTACCTAATAAATTCATTTCTTTCATATTAGCAAGAGTCCATGAGCTAGTGACGTATGGGATATACATTCCTACCAGGAGGGGCAAAGTTTCCCAAACCTTAAAATGCCTATAAATACACCCCTCACCACACCCACAATTCAGTTTAACGAATAGCCAAGAAGTGGGGTGATAAGAAAGGAGCGAAAGCATAAAAAATAAGGAATTGGAATAATTGTGCTTTATACAAAAAAATCATAACCACCACAAAAAGGGTGGGTCTCATGGACTCTTGCTAATATGAAAGAAATAAATTTATCAGGTAAGTTCTTACATAAATTATGTTTTCTTTCATGTAATTAGCAAGAGTCCATGAGCTAGTGACGTATGGGATAGCAGATACCCAAGATGTGGAACTTCCACGCAAGAGTCACTAGAGAGGGAGGGATAAAATAAAGACAGCCAATTCTGCTGAAAAAATAATCCACAACCCAAATCAAAAAAAGTTTTAATCTTTATAATGAAAAAAACTGAAATTATAAGCAGACGAATCAAACAGAAACAGATGCCTGAAGGACTTTTCTACTAAAAACTGCTTCAGAAGAAAACACATCAAAATGGTAGAATTTAGTAAAAGTATGCAAAGAAGACCAAGTTGCTGCTTTGCAAATCTGATCAACAGAAGCCTCATTCCTAAAAGCCCAGGAAGTAGAAACTGACCTAGTAGAATGAGCCGTAATCCTTTGAGATGGGGACTTACCCGACTCCACATAAGCATGATGATTCAAAGACTTTAACCAAGACGCCAAAGAAATGGCGGAAGCCTTCTGACCTTTCCTGGAACCAGAAAAGATAACAGACTGGAAGTCTTCCTAAAATCTTTAGTAGCTTCAACATAGTATTTCATAGCTCTAACTACATCCAAAGAATGTAACAATCTTTCCTTAGAATTCTTAGGATTAGGACACAATGAAGGAACAACAATCTCTCTACTAATGTTGTTAGAATTCACAACCTTAGGTAAAAATTGAAAAGAAGTCCGCAACACTGCCTTATCCTGATGAAAAATCAGAAAAGGAGATTCACAAGAAAGAGCAGATAACTCAGAAACTCTTCTAGCAGAAGAGATAGCCAAAAGAAACAATACTTTCTAGGAAAGTAATTTAATTTCCAGAGAATGCATAGGTTCAAACGGAGGAGCCTGCAAAGCTTTCAAAACCAAATTAAGACTCCAAGGAGGAGAGATCGACTTAATGACAAGTTTGATACGAGGCAAAGCCTGTACAAAACAATGAATATCAGGAAGATTAGCAATCTTTCTGTGAAAAAGAACAGAAAGAGCAGAGATTTGTCCCTTCAAAGAACTTGCAGACAAACCTTTATCCAAACCATCCTGAAGAAATTGTAAAATTCTAGGAATTCTGAAAGAATACCAGGAAAATTTATGAGAAGAACACCAAGAGATGTAAGTCTTCCAAACTCGATAATAAATCTTTCTAGAGACGGATTTACGAGCCTGTAACATAGTGTTAATCACTGAGTCAGAGAAACCTCTATGACTGAGGATCAAGCGTTCAATCTCCATACCTTCAAATTTAATGATTTGAGATCCTGATGGAAAAATGGGCCTTGAGATAGAAGGTCTGGTCTTAATGGAAGTGTCCAAGGTTGGCAACTGGCCATCCGAACGAGATCCGCAAACCAAAACCTGTGTGGCCATGCTGGAGCCACCAGCAGTACAAATGAACGCTCCAATAGAACTTTGGAGATCACTTTTGGAAGAAGAACTAGAGGCGGAAAGATATAAGCAGGATGATAATTCCAAGGAAGTGACAACGCATCCACTGCTTCCGCCTGAGGATCCCGGGATCTGGACAGATACCTTGGAAGTTTCTTGTTCAGATGAGAGGCCATCAGATCTATTTCTGGAAGACCCCAGATTCGAACAATCTGAAGAAAAACCTCTGGATGAAGAGACCATTTGCCCGGATGTAACGTCTGGCGACTGAGGAAATCCGCTTCCCAATTGTCTACACCTGGGATATGAACCGCAGAAATTAGACAGGAGCTGGATTCCGCCCATACAAGTATCCGAGATACTTCTTTCATGGCTTGAGGACTGTGAGTCCCCCCTTGATGATTGACATATGCCACAGACGTGACATTGTCTGTTTGAAAACAAATAAACGATTCTCTCTTTAGAAGAGGCCAAAACTGAAGAGCTCTGAAAATCGCACAGAGTTCCAAAATGTTGATTGGTAATCTCGCCTCCTGAGATTCCCAAACCCCTTGCGCTGTCAGAGATCCCCATACAGCTCCCCAAACTGATAGACTCGCATCTGTTGAGATCAGAGTCCAGGTTGGACGAACAAAAGAGGCCCCTTGAATTAAACGATGGTGATCCAACCACCAAGTTAGAGATGATCGAACATTGGGATTTAAGGATATTATTTGTGATATCCTTGTATAATCCCTGCACCACTGGTTCAGTATACAAAGCTGGAGTGGTCTCGTGTGAAAACGAGCAAAAGGGATCGCGTCCGATGCAGCAGTCATGAGACCTAAAATCTCCATGCATAATGCTACCGAAGGGAACAATTGAGACTGAAGATTTCGACAGGCTGAAACCAATTTCAGACGTCTCTTTTCTGTCAGAGACAAAGTCATGGACACTGAATCTATTTGGAAACCTAAAAAGGTTACTCTTGTCTGAGGAATCAAGGAACTCTTTGGTAAATTGATCCTCCAACCATGACTTTGAAGAAACAACACAAGTTGATTCGTATGAGATTCTGCAGAATGTGAAGACTGAGCAAGTACCAAGATATCGTCCAAATAAGGAAATACCGCAATACCCTGTTCTCTGATTACAGAGAGAAGGGCACCGAGAACCTTCGAAAAGATCCTTGGCGCTGTTGCTAGACCAAATGGAAAAGCAATAAACTGGTAATGCTTGTCTAGAAAAGAGAATCTCAGAAACTGATAGTGATCTGGATGAATTGGAATATGCAGGTATGCATCCTGTAAGTCTATTGTAGACATATAATGCCCTTGCTGAACAAAAGGCAGAATAGTTCTTATAGTCACCATTTTGAATGTTGGTATCCTTACATAACGATTCAATATTTTTAGATCCAGAACCGGTCTGAAAGAATTCTCTTTCTTTGGTACGATGAATAGATTTGAATAAAACCCCAGACCCTGTTCCAGAACTGGAACTGGTATAATTACCCAAGCTAACTCTAGGTCTGAAACACATTTCAGAAACGCCTGAGCCTTCACTGGATTGACTGGAATGCGTGAGAGAAAGAATCTTCTCACAGGCGGTCTTACTTTGAAACCTATTCTGTAACCTTGTGAAACCATGTTCTGAATCCAAAGATTGTGAACCGAATTGATCCAAACATCTTTGAAAAATCGTAACCTGCCCCCTACCAGCTGCGCTGGAATGAGGGCCGCACCTTCATGCAGATTTAGGGGCTGGTTTTGACTTTCTGGAAGGCTTGGATTTATTCCAGACTGGATTAGGTTTCCAACCGGAAACAGTTCCTTTAGGGGAAGAATCGGGCTTCTGCTCCTTATTCTGACGAAAGGAACGAAAACGATTAGCAGCCCTGTAATTACCTTTAGATTTTTTGCCCTGAGGCAAAAAGGCACCCTTCCCTCCAGTAACAGTTGAAATTATAGAATCCAACTGAGAACCAAACAACTTATTACCTTGGAAAGAGAGAGAAAGCAAAGTTGACTTAGAAGTCATATCTACATTCCAGGATTTAAGCCATAAAGCTCGTCTAGCTAAAATAGCTAAAGACATATACCGGACATCAACTCTAATGATATCAAAAATGGCATCACAGACAAAGTTATTAGCGTGTTGAAGAAGTTTAACAATGCTATATGTATTCTGATCTGTCACTTGTTGCGCTAAAGCCTCCAACCAGAAAGTTGAAGCTGCAGCAACATCAGCCAAAGAGATAGCAGGTCTAAGTAGATTACCTGAACATAAATAAGCTTTTCTCAAAAAAAAACAGAATTTATGTTTACCTGATAAATTTCTTTCTCCTACGGTGTGTCCGGTCCACGGCTTCATCCTTACTTGTGGGATATTCTCATTCCCTACAGGAAGTGGCAAAGAGAGCACACAGCAAAGCTGTCCATATAGTCCCCCCTCTAGCTCCGCCCCCCAGTCATTCGACCGACGGTTAGGAGAAAAAGGAGAACCATAGGGTGCAGTGGTGACTGTAGTGTACAAGAAACAAAAATTTTAAACCTGACGAAAAGCCAGGGCGGGCCGTGGACCGGACACACCGTAGGAGAAAGAAATTTATCAGGTAAACATAAATTCTGTTTTCTCCTACATTGGTGTGTCCGGTCCACGGCTTCATCCTTACTTGTGGGAACCAATACCAAAGTTTTAGGACACAGATGAAGGGAGGGAACAAGTCAGGTAACCTAAACGGAAGGCACCACTGCTTGTAAAACCTCTCTCCCAAAAATAGCCTCCGAAGAAGCATAAGTATCGAATTTGTAAAATTTGGCAAATGTATGCAGAGAAGACCACGTCGCTGCCTTACAGATCTGTTCAACAGAAGCCTTATTCTTGAAAGCCCATGTGGAAGCCACAGCTCTAGTAGAGTGAGCTGTAATTCGTTCAGGAGGCTGCCGTCCGGCAGTCTCATAAGCCAATCGGATGATGCATTTTAGCCAGAAGGAAAGAGAGGTAGCAGTAGCTTTCTGACCTCTCCTCTTACCAGAATAGACAAACAAGGATGATGTCTGTCTGAAATCCTTTGTTGCTTCTAAATAGAATTTTAAAGCACGAACCACATCCAGATTATGTAACAAACGTTCCTTCTTCGAAACTGGATTCGAACACAGAGAAGGAACAACTATTTCCTGGTTAATATTCCTATTGGAAACCACTTTTGGAAGAAAACCAGGCTTGGTACGTAAAACTACCTTATCTGTATGAAAAAACCAGATAGGGTGAATTACACTGCAAAGCAGACAATTCAGAAACTCTTTTAGCAGAAGAAATAGCAACCAAAAGCAAAACTTTCCAAGATAGTAACTTAATATCTATGGAATGTAAAGGTTCAAACGGAACCCCTTGAAGAACTGAAAGAACTAAGTTTAGACTCCATGGAGGAGTCACAGGTCTGTAGACAGACTTGATTCTGACTAACGCCTGTACAAACGCTTGAACATCTGGCACGGCTGCCAGACGTTTGAGCAACAAAACAGACAGAGCAGATATCTGTCCCTTTAGATAACTAGCTGACAGACCTTTCTCCAATCCCTCTTGGAGAAAGGAAAGTATTCTTGGAATCTTAATTTTACTCCATGAGTAACCCTTGGATTCGCACCAACAGAGATATTTTTGCCATATCTTATGGTAAATTTTCCTGGTCACAGGCTTTCTGGCCTGAACCAGAGTATTTATAACAGATTCCGAAAACCCACGCTTAGATAGGATCAAGCGTTCAATCTCCAAGCAGTCAGTTGCAGAGAAACTAGGTTTGAATGTTCGAATGGACCGTGTACTAGAAGGTCCTGTCTCAAAGGTAGCTTCCATGGTGGAACCGATGACATATTCACCAGGTCTGCATACCAAGTCCTGCGTGGCCACGCAGGAACTATTAGAATCACTGAAGCCTTCTCCTGTTTGATCCTGGCTACTAGCCTGGGAAGGAGAGGAAACGGTGGAAGACATAAGCTAGATTGAACGACCAAGGCGCCACTAATGCATCCACCAATGTTGCCTTGGGATCCCTGGACCTGGACCCGTAGCGTGGAACCTTGGAGTTCTGACGAGACGCCATCAGATCCATATCTGGAATGCCCCATAGTTGAGTTAACTGGGCAAAGACCTCCGGGTGAAGTTCCCACTCCCCCGGATGGAAAGTCTGATGACTCAAATAATCTGCCTCCCAGTTGTCTACTCCTGGGATGTGAATTGCAGATAGATGGCAGGAGTGATCCTCCGCCCATTTGATTATCTTGGATACTTCTCTCATCGCCAGGGAACTCTTTGTTCCTCCCTGATGATTGATGTACGCCACAGTCGTCATGTTGTCCGACTGAAATCTTATAATTTTGGCCTTCGCTAGTTGAGGCCAAGCCAGGAGCGCATTGAATATCGCTCTCAGTTCCAAAATGTTTATCGGGAGAAGAGATTCTTCCCGAGACCATAGACCCTGAGCTTTCAGGGAGTCCCAGACCGCGCCCCAGCCTAAGAGACTGGCGTCGGTCGTGACAATGATCCACTCTGGTCTGCGGAAACTCATTCCCTGAGACAGGTGATCCTGAGACAACCACCAGAGGAGCGATTCTCTGGTTTACTGGTCCATTTGTATCTGGGGAGACAAATCTGCATAATCCCCATTCCACTGCCTGAGCATGCACAATTGCAGTGGTCTTAGATGAATTCTGGCAAACGGGACTATGTCCATTGCCGCAACTATTAGACCGATTACCTCCATGCACTGAGCCACAGACGGCTGAGGAATGTCGTGAAGAACTCGACAAGCATTTGAAAAGTTTTGACTTCCTGACCTCCGTCAGAAAGATTTTCATTTCTACTGAGTCTATTATTGTTCCCAGGAAAGGAACCCTTGTGACCGGGGACAGAGAACTTTTTTCTACGTTCACCTTCCACCCGTGAGACCTTAGGAAGGCAAGAACAATATCTGTATGAGCCTTGGCTCTGGGAAAAGACGACGCCTGTATTAAGATGTCGTCCAGGTAAGGTGCTACTGCAATGCCCCGCGGTCTTAGTACCGCTAGAAGGGACCCTAGCACCTTTGTGAAAATTCTGGGAGCGGTGGCTAACCCAAAGGAAGAGCCACAAACTGGTAATGCTTGTCCAGAAAGGCGAACCTTAAGAATTGATGGTGATTTTTGTGGATAGGAATATGCAGGTATGCATCCTTTAGGTCCACGGTAGTCGTGTATTGATCCTCCTGGATCATTGGTAAAATTGTTCGAATTGTTTCCATTTTGAATGATGGGACTTTGAGGAATTTGTTTAGGATCTTTAAATCCAGAATTGGCCTGAACGTTCCCTCCTTTTTGGGAACTACAAACAGGTTTGAGTAAAAAGTAAGAATGCCTGTTTCCTTATCTGTCTAAAGATAAGTGAGACTTGAGGAACCTTCCCCTTGGGGAAAGGTCTTTGAACTCTAGAAGGTACCCCTGAGAGACAGTTTCTAGTGCCAAGGGGTCCGGAACATCTCTTGCCCAAGCCTGAGCAAAGAGAGAAAGTCTGCCCCCTACTAGATCCGGTCCCGGATCGGGGCTACCCTTTCATGCTGTCTTGGTAGCAGCAGCAGGCTTCTTGGCCTGTTTACCCTTGTTCCAGCCCTGCAAAGGTTTCCATGTTGGCTTGGGCTGGTAAGCGTTACCCTCTTGCTTAGTAGCTGTAGAGGTTGAAGCAGGTCCATTCCTGAAGTTGCGAAAGGAACGAAAATTGGTCTTGTTTTTAGCCTTGAAGGCTCTACCTTGTGGAAGGGCATGGCCCTTTCCCAGTGATATCTGAAATAATCTCTTTTAACTCTGGCCCGAATAGGGTCTTACCCTTGAAAGGAATATTAAGCAATTTTGTTTTGGACGACCCATCAGCCGACCATGATTTTAGCCAAAGCACTCTGCAAAGCGGCATCTGTGATGAAAGAATTAGCCAGCTTTAGGGCGTGAATTCTATCCATGACTTCGACATAAGAAGTCTCCTTCTGGAGCGAGTTTTCCAGTTCCTCAAACTAAAAAGCCACTGCAGTAGTTACAGGAATAATGCAGGAAATTGGTCGAAGAAGGAAACCTTGTAGGACAAAAATTCTCTTAAGTAAACCTTCTAATTTTTTATTCTTTGAAAGCGCAACTGTCTTCTATTGGTATAGTTGTGGGCTTAGCTAGCGTTGAAACTGCCCCCTCTACCTTGGGGACCGTCTGCCACGCGTCCCTTCTAGGGTCAACAATTGGGAACATTTTCTAAAATATAGGAGGGGGAACAAAAGGTACACCTGGCTTCTCCCACACCTTAGACACGATATCCGCCATCTTAGGTATCGGAAACGCATCAGTGTGTACTGGGACCTCTAGGAATTTGTCCATTTTACACAATTTTTCTGGGATCACCAAAGGATCACAATCATCAAGTGCAACTAAGACCTCCTTAAGTAGGGCGCAGAGGTGTTCTAGCTTAAATTTAAATGTTATGGTATCAGGCTCTGCCTGCTGAGAAACTTTTCCTGTCAGAAATTTCTCCCTCAGACAGGCCCTCCCTCACCGCCAAGTCAGATTGATGTGAGGGCACTACAGATAAATTATCCTCTGCGTCTGCTTGCTCATTGTCTGTGTTTAAAACTGAGCAATCACGCTTCCTAGGAAAAGCTGGCAGTTTGGATAAAAAAGTTGAGAGAGAATTATCCATTACTGCCGCTAACTGTTGCATAGTAATCGCAATTGGTGCGCTAGATGTACTGGGCATCGCCTGCGCGGGCATAGCTGGTGTTGACACAGAAGGAGAGGAAAGCAAGCTGTCTTCACTACCTTCAGCTAAAGAATCATCTTAGGCTATATTTTTAAGTGTGATTGTACTGTCCTTAAGCTGTTTGGACGCTATGGCACACTTCACACATAAATTTAATGGGGGAACCACCTTGGCCTTTGGACATACAGAACATAGGTTATCTGAAGGGTCAGACATGTTTGACAGACTTAAACAGAACTACAATGCAATAAAAATAATTTTTGAAAAAAACGTTACTGTCTCTTTAAATAATAAAAGTGCACACTTTATTATTGAAACATCAAAAAACCATGAAATAAACATCCGATTTTTATGAAATTTTCACCCCAGAGTCTTAATGCTTTGAAAAGATTGCACACAAATTTTGAGACCAATTAACCCCTTAATGCCCAAACTGGAGCTAATAACAGTTATTAACAGGTTAAAAACACTACAGTACTAGCCACAGCTTCCACTGTAGCCCATTACCTTCCTAGGGATTATTTTAGTAGGAAATAAGCCTCTCTGGAGTCTTTTCTGATCCCACATGAAGCTGCATGGACTGCCTAGGCAAAAAACAACTGCGCAATTGAGGCCTGAAAATGAGGCCTCCTCCCTCTTCCTTCCAGAGTGAAGGGGCCTTTCTGACTAGATTTAGGTGTCCAAATAAGTGCCAGGTCGAAATTAAACCCCAAAAGTGTTTTAAAATCTGAAAAAACACCTTATTTATAGTGAAAAACATGCTAAAAAGCAATCGATTTTAAAGCCCACAATAGTGTCAACCAGCATAGAGCCCTAAATATAAGCCATCATTTTATTACAGAGTCTAAGAAAAAAATGGCTTACCTATCCCAGAGGGAATTTCTGACAGTCTTCTAGCATTACATGGTCTTGTTAGAAAAATGACTGATCATACCTGAAGCAGTTAAGCCTGCAAACTGTTCCCCCCAACTGATGTTCTCTGGTTTCAACAGTCCTGCGTGGGAACAGCAATGGATTTTAGTTACTGGTGCTAAAATCATACTCCTCTCAACAGAAATCTTCATCACTGTCTGCTGTAGAGTAAATAGTACAAGCCGGCACTATTTTAAAATAAACTCTTGATAGAAGAAATAAAAAACTACAACTAACACCACATACTCTTTACCACCCCCGTGGAGATGCTACTTGTTCAGAGCGGCAAAGAGAATGACTGGGGGCGGAGCTAGAGGGGGGACTATATGGACAGCTTTGCTGTGTGCTCTCTTTGCCACTTCCTGTAGGGAATGAGAATATCCCACAAGTAAGGATGAAGCCGTGGACCAGACACACCAATGTAGGAGAAAGATTCAATTTTCCTATCTAAAGGATCTTTAAACGAAGTGCTATCTGCCGTAGGAATAGCAGTACGTTTGGCTAGAGTAGAGATAGCCCCATCGACTTTAGGGATTTTATCCCAAAATTCCAATCTATCAGATGGCACAGGGTACAATTTCTTAAACCTTGGAGAAGGAGTAAATGAAGTACCCAGACTATCCCATTCCCTAGCAATCACATCTGAGATAGCATCAGGAACTGGAAAAATTTCCGGAATTAATACATGAGGTTTATAAACCGAATTTAAACGTTTAGCAATTTTAGTATCAAGAGGACTGGACTCCTCCATATCTAAAGCAATCAAAACTTCTTTAAGTAATGAACGAATAAACTCCATCTTAAATAAATATGAAGATTTATCAGTATCAATATCTGTGGTAGAATCTTCTGATCCTGAAAAAAACGTCATCATTCTGACTTATCTGTTTCTGATGAGGTCACCTAAAAATTAATCTGAAATGTGAGAAGTTTTGAAAGACCTTTTACGTTTACTGGAAGGAGGAATAACAGACAGAGCCTTCCTAATAGAATTAGAAACAAATTCTTTTACATTAACAGGAACATCCTGAACAGTAGATGTTGAAGGAACAACAACAGGTAAAGGATTATTACTAATGGAAACACAATCTGCATTGGAAAGTTTATCATGACAGCTTTCACAAACTACGGCTGGAGGAACAGTTACCACAAGTTTACAACATATGCACTTAACTTTGGTAGAACCAGCATCAGGCAGCGTCTGTCCATTAGTGGATTTTGATCCAGGGTCAGGATGAGACATCTTGCAATATGTAATAGAAAAAACAACATATAAAGCAAAATTATCAAATTCCTTAAATGACAGTTTCAGGAATGGGAAAGAATGCAAAATAATAAGCTTCTAGAAACCAGAAGCAATGAAAAGAAAATGTTTAAATAATGTGAGTAAAAAAGACGCCCACATTTTTTTGGCGCAAAAAAATTTCTGAATACGCATGCGTAACAGAATACAACTTCCGGAGTAAATTACGTCGCCGGAAATGACAAAATTTTTAGCGCCAAAAAAAGTTCGCGCCAAAAATGAAGTAATAAAAAGAAACATTTTCTGCCCCCGCGAGCCTAACAGCATGCAGGAAAAAATGGCCAAATGAAATTTTTCAAGGTAAGAAAATATAATTAAATGCATTATCCCAATAATGAAACTGACAGTCTGTATAGAAAAGGAATACTGATTATCCTGAATCAAGGCAAATATAAGTTTATAGACAAATATTTAGAACTTTACATATAAAGTGCCCAACCATAGCGCAGAGTGTCACAAAAAAACATAATTTATGCTTACCTAATAAATTTATTTCTCTTGTAGTGTATCCAGTCCACGGATCATCCATTACTTGTTGCAAGAGGATCACCCACAGCAGAGCTGCTATATAGCTCCTCCCCTCACTGCCATATCCAGTCATTCGACCGAAACAAGACGAGAAAGGAGAAACCATAGGGTGCAGTGGTGACTGTAGTTTAATTAAAATTTAGACCTGCCTTAAAAGGACAGGGCGGGCCGTGGACTGGATACACTACAAGAGAAATAAATTTATCAGGTAAGCATAAATTATGTTTTCACTTGTTAAGTGTATCCAGTCCACGGATCATCCATTACTTGTAGGATACCAATACCAAAGCTAAAGTACACGGATGATGGGAGGGACAAGGCAGGAACTTAAACGGAAGGAACCACTGCCTGAAGAACCTTTCTCCCAAAAACAGCCTCCGAAGAAGCAAAAGTGTCAAATTTGTAAAATTTTGAAAAGGTGCAAAGCGAAGACCAAGTCGCAGCCTTGCAAATCTGTTCAACAGAGGCGCCTCATTTTTAAAGGCCCAGGTAGAAGCCACAGCTCTAGTAGAATGAGCTGTAATCCTTTCAGGGGGCTGCTGTCCAGCAGTCTCATAGGCTAAGCATATTATGCTCCGAAGCCAAAAGGAGAGAGAGCTTGCCGAAGCTTTTTGACCTCTCCTCTGTCCAGAGTAAACGACAAACAGGGCAGATGTTTGACGAAAATCTTTAGTAGCCTGCAAGTAAAACTTCAAGGCACGGACTACGTCCAGATTATGCAAAAGACGTTCCTTCTTTGAAGAAGGATTAGGACACAATGATTGATATTCCTGTTAGAAACCACCTTAGGCAAAAACCCAGGTTTGGTACGCAGAACTACCTTGTCTGAATGAAAAATCAGATAAGGAGAATCACAATGTAAGGCAGATAACTCAGAGACTCTTCAAGCCGAGGAAATAGCCATCAAAAACAGAACTTTCCAAGATAAAAGTTAAATATCAATGGAATGAAGGGGTTCAAACGGAACTCCCTGAAGAACTTTAAGAACCAAGTTTAAGCTCCACGGAAGAGCAACAGTTTTAAACACAGGCTTAATCCTAACCAAAGCCTGACAAAATGCCTGGACGTCTGGAACTTCTGCCAGACGCTTGTGCAAAAGAATAGACAGAGCAGAGCGCTGTCCTTTTAAAGAACTAGCTGATAAGCCTTTGTCCAAACCCTCTTGGAGAAAGGACAATATCCTAGGAATCCTAACCTTACTCCATGAGTAACTCTTGGATTCACACCAATAAAGATATTTACGCCATATCTTATGGTAGATTTTCCTGTTGACAGGCTTCCGAGCCTGTATTAAGGTATCAATGACTGACTTGGAGAAGCCACGCCTTGATAGAATCAAGCGTTCAATCTCCATGCAGTCAGTCTAAGAGAAATTAGATTTGGATGATTGAAAGGACCTTGTATTAGAAGGTCCTGCCTCAGAGGCAGAGTCCATGGTGGAAGAGATGACATGTCCACTAGGTCTGCATACCAGGTCCTGCGTGGCCACACAGGCGCTATCAGAATCACCGATGCTCTATCCTGTTTGATTTTGGCAATCAGTCGAGGGAGCAGAGGAAACGGTGGAAACACATAGGCCAGGTTGAAGAACCAAGGAGCTGCTAGAGCATCTATCAGCGTTGCTCCAGGGACCCTGGACCTGGATCCGTAACAAGGAAGCTTGGCGTTCTGGCGAGACGCCATGAGATCCAGATCTGCTTTGCCCCAACGATGGACCAGTTGAGCAAACACCTCCGGATGGAGTTCCCACTCCCCCGGATGAAAAGTCTGACGACTTAGAAAATCCGCCTCCCAGTTCTCTACGCCTGGGATGTGGATCGCTGACAGGTGGCAAGAGTGAGACTCTGCCCAGCGAATTATCTTTGAGACTTCTAACATCGCTAGGGAACTCCTGGTTCCCCCTTGATGGTTGATGTAAGCCACAGTCGTGATGTTGTCCGACTGAAATCTGATGAACCTCAGTGTTGCTAACTGAGGCCAAGCTAGAAGAGCATTGAATATTGCTCTTAACTCCAGAATATTTATTGGGAGGAGTTTCTCCTCCTGAGTCCACGATCCATGAGCCTTCAGGGAGTTCCAGACTGCGCCCCAACCTAGAAGGCTGGCATCTGTTGTTACAATCGTCCAATCTGGCCTGCGAAAGGTCATACCCTTGGACAGATGGACCCGAGAAAGCCACCAGAGAAGAGAATCTCTGGTCTCTTGATCCAGATTTAGTAGAGGGGACAAATCTGAGTAGTCCCCATTCCACTGACTTAGCATGCATAATTGCAGCGGTCTGAGATGCAGGCGCGCAAATGGCACTATGTCCATTGCCGCTACCATTAAGCCGATTACTTCCATGCACTGAGCCACTGACGGGCGTGGAATGGAATGAAGTACACGGCAAGCATTTAGAAGTTTTGATAACCTGGACTCCGTCAGGTAAATTTTCATCTCTACAGAATCTATAAGAGTCCCTAGGAAGGAGACTCTCGTGAGTGGTGATAGAGAACTCTTTTCCACGTTCACTTTCCACCCATGCGACCTCAGAAATGCCAGAACTATCTCTGTATGAGAATTGGCAATTTGAAAGCTTGACGCCTGTATCAGGATGTCGTCTAGATACGGAGCCACCGCTATGCCTCGCGGTCTTAGAACCGCCAGAAGTGAGCCCAGAACCTTTGTAAAAATTCTCGGGGCAGTAGCTAACCCTAAGGGAAGAGCTACAAATTGGTAATGCCTGTCTAGAAAGGCAAACCTTAGGAACCGATGATGATCTTTGTGAATCGGTATGTGAAGGTAGGCATCCTTTAAGTCCACTGTGGTCATGTACTGACCCTCTTGGATCATGGGTAGGATGGTCCGAATAGTTTCCATTTTGAATGATGGAACTCTGAGGAATTTGTTTAAGATCTTTAGATCCAAGATTGGTCTGAAGGTTCCCTCTTTCTTGGGAACCACAAACAGATTTGAATAAAATCCCTGTCCTTGTTCCGTCCGCGGAACTGGATGGATCACTCCCATTACTAGGAGGTCTTGCACACAGCTTAGGAATGCCTCTTTCTTTATCTGGTTTGCCGATAACCTTGAAAGATGAAATCTCCCTTGTGGAGGAGAAGCTTTGAAGTCCAGAAGATATCCCTGAGATATGATCTCCAACGCCCAGGGATCCTGAACATCTCTTGCCCACGCCTGGGCGAAGAGAGAAAGTCTGCCCCCCACTAGATCTGTTTCCGGATAGGGGGGCGTTCCTTCATGCTGTCTTGGGGGCAGCAGCAGGCTTTCTGGCCTGCTTGCCCTTGTTCCAGGACTGGTTAGGTTTCCAGGCCTGTCTGGAATGAGCAACAGTTCCCTCTTGTTTTGAAGCGGAGGAAGTTGATGCTGCTCCTGCCTTGAAATTTCGAAAGGCACGAAAATTAGACTGTTTGGCCTTTGATTTGGCCCTGTCCTGAGGAAGGGTATGACCCTTGCCTCTAGTAATGTCAGCAATAATTTCCTTCAAGCCAGTCCTGAATAAGGTCTGCCCCTTGAAAGGAATGTTGAGTAATTTAGACTTTGAAGTCACGTCAGCTAACCAGGATTTAAGCCATAGCGCCCTACGCGCCTGGATGGCGATTCCGGAATTCTTAGCCGTTAGTTTAGTCAAATGAACAATGGCATCAGAAACAAATGAGTTAGCTAGCTTAAGCGTTCTAAGCTTGTCAATAATTTCATTCAATGGAGCTGTCTGGATGGCCTCTTCCAGGGCCTCAAACCAGAATGCCGCCGCCGCAGCAGTGACAGGCGCAATGCATGCAAGGGGCTGTAAAATAAAACCTTGTTGAATAAGCATTTTCTTAAGGTAACCCTCTAATTTTTTATCCATTGGATCTGAAAAAGCACAACTGTCCTCAACCGGGATAGTGGTACGCTTTGCTAAAGTAGAAACTGCTCCCTCCACCTTAGGGACCGTCTGTCATAAGTCCCGTGTAGTGGCGTCTATTGGAAACATTTTTCTAAATATAGGAGGTGGGGAAAAGGGCACACTGGGTCTATCCCACTCCTTGCTAATAATTTCTGTAAGCCTTTTAGGTATAGGAAAAACGTCAGTACACACCGGCACCGCATAGTATCTATCCAGCCTACACAATTTCTCTGGAATTGCAACTGTGTTACAGTCATTCAGAGCAGCTAATACCTCCCCAAGCAATACACGGAGGTTCTCAAGCTTAAATTTAAAATTAGAAATCTCTGAATCAGGTTTCCCCGAGTCAGAGATGTCACCCACAGACTGAAGCTCTCCGTCCTCACGTTCTGCATACTGTGACGCAGTATCAGACATGGCTCTAACAGCATTTGCGCGCTCTAACTCTCCTAACCCCAGAGCTATCGCGCTTGCCTCTTAATTCAGGCAATCTAGAAAATACCTCTGACAGGGTATTATTCATGATTGCAGCCATGTCCTGCAAGGTAATCGCTATGGGCGTCCCTGATGTAATTGGCGCCATATTAGCGTGCGTCCCCTGAGCGGGAGGCGAAGGGTCTGACACGTGGGGAGAGTTAGTCGGCATAACTTCCCCCTCGACAGAACCCTTTGGTGATAATTCTTTTATAGATAAAGACTGATCTTTACTGTTTAAGGTGAAATCAATACATTTAGTACACATTCTCCTATGGGGCTCCACCATGGCTTTCAAACATAATGAACAAGTAGGTTCCTCTGTGTCAGACATGTTTAAACAGACTAGCAATGAGACTAGCAAGCTTGGAAAACAATTTAAAACAAGTTTACAAGCAATATAAAAAACATTACTGCGCCTTTAAGAAACACAAATTTTCCCAAATTTTGAAATAAGTGAAAAAACATAATTTATGCTTACCTGATAAATTTATTTCTCTTGTAGTGTATCCAGTCCACGGATCATCCATTACTTATGGGATATTAACTCCTCCCCAACAGGAAGTGCAAGAGGATTCACATAGCAGAGCTGCTATATAGCTCCTCCCCTAACTGCCAGTACCAGTCATTCGACCGAAAACATGCAGAGAAAGGAAAACCATAGGGTGCAGTGGTGACTGTAGTTTAATGGAAAAATTACCTGCCTTAAAGTGACAGGGCGGGCCGTGGACTGGATACACTACAAGAGAAATAAATTTATCAGGTAAGCATAAATTATGTTTTCTCTTGTTAAGTGTATCCAGTCCACGGATCATCCATTACTTATGGGATACCAATACCAAAGCTAAAGTACACGGATGACGGGAGGGACAGGCAGGCTCTTTATACGGAAGGAACCACTGCCTGAAGAACCTTTCTCCCAAAAACAGCCTCCGAAGAAGCAAAAGTGTCAAATTTGTAAAATTTGGAAAAAGTATGAAGAGAAGACCAAGTTGCAGCCTTGCAAATCTGTTCAACAGAAGCCTCATTCTTAAAGGCCCAAGTGGAAGCCACAGCTCTAGTAGAATGTGCTGTAATTCTTTCAGGAGGCTGCTGTCCAGCAGTCTCATAGGCTAACCGTATTATGCTACGAAGCCAAAAGGAGAGAGAGGTAGCCGAAGCTTTTTGACCTCTCCTCTGACCAGAATAAACGACAAACAGGGAAGACGTTTGTCGAAAATCCTTAGTTGCCTGTAGATAAAATTTCAGGGCACGGACTACATCTAGATTGTGTAGCAGACGTTCCTTTTTCGAAGAAGGATTAGGACACAAAGATGGAACCACAATCTCTTGATTGATATTCCTGTTAGTGACCACCTTAGGTAGGAACCCAGGTTTAGTACGCAGAACTACCTTGTCTGAATGAAAAATCAGATAAGGAGAATCACAATGTAAGGCAGATAACTCAGAGACTCTTCGAGCCGAGGAAATCGCCATTAAAAACAGAACTTTCCAAGATAACAACTTGATATCAATGGAATGAAGGGGTTCAAACGGAACCCCCTGTAAAACATTAAGAACTAAGTTCAAACTCCATGGTGGAGCAACAGTTTTAAACACAGGCTTGATCCTAGCTAAAGCCTGACAAAAAGCTTGAACGTTCGGAACTTCTGACAGACGTTTGTGTAAAAGAATGGACAGAGCTGAAATCTGTCCCTTTAAGGAACTAGCGGATAAACCCTTTTCTAAACCTTCTTGTAGAAAAGACAATATCCTCGGAATCCTAACCTTACTCCATGAGTAACTCTTGGATTCGCACCAATATAAGTATTTGCGCCATATCTTATGGTAAATCTTTCTGGTAACAGGCTTCCTAGCCTGTATTAAGGTATCAATAACTGACTCAGAAAAACCACGTTTTGATAAAATCAAGCGTTCAATTTCCAAGCAGTCAGCTTCAGAGAAATTAGATTTTGATGTTTGAAGGGACCCTGGATCAGAAGGTCCTGTTTCAGAGGTAGCGACCAAGGTGGACAGGATGACATGTCCACTAGATCTGCATACCAAGTCCTGCGTGGCCATGCAGGCGCTATTAGAATCACTGATGCTCTCTCCTGTTTGATTCTGGCAATCAATCGAGGAAGCATCGGGAAGGGTGGAAACACATAAGCCATCCCGAAGGTCCAAGGTGCTGTCAAAGCATCTATCAGAACCGCTCCCGGATCCCTGGATCTGGACCCGTAACGAGGAAGCTTGGCATTCTGTCGAGACGCCATGAGATCTATCTCTGGTTTGCCCCAACGTCGAAGTATTTGGGCAAAGACCTCCGGATGAAGTTCCCCCTCCCCCGGATGAAAAGTTTGACGACTTAAGAAATCCGCCTCCCAGTTCTCCACTCCCGGGATGTGGATTGCTGACAGGTGGCAAGAGTGAGACTCTGCCCAGCGAATTATCTTTGATACTTCCATCATTGCTAGGGAGCTTCTTGTCCCTCCCTGATGGTTGATGTAAGCTACAGTCGTGATGTTGTCCGACTGAAACCTGATGAACCCCCGAGTTGTTAACTGGGGCCAAGCCAGAAGGGCATTGAGAACTGCTCTCAATTCCAGAATGTTTATTGGTAGGAGACTCTCCTCCTGATTCCATTGTCCCTGAGCCTTCAGAGAATTCCAGACAGCGCCCCAACCTAGTAGGCTGGCGTCTGTTGTTACAATTGTCCAGTCCGGCCTGCTGAATGGCATCCCCCTGGACAGATGTGGCCGAGAAAGCCACCATAGAAGAGAATTTCTGGTCTCTTGATCCAGATTCAGAGTAGGGGACAAGTCTGAGTAATCCCCATTCCACTGACTTAGCATGCACAATTGCAGCGGTCTGAGATGTAGGCGTGCAAAGGGTACTATGTCCATTGCTGCTACCATTAAGCCGATCACCTCCATGCATTGAGCTACTGACGGGTGTTGAATGGAATGAAGGACACGGCATGCATTTTGAAGCTTTGTTAACCTGTCTTCTGTCAGGTAAATCTTAATTTCTACAGAATCTATAAGAGTCCCCAAGAAGGGAACTCTTGTGAGTGGAAAGAGAGAACTCTTCTTTTCGTTCACCTTCCATCCATGCGACCTTAGAAATGCCAGTACTAACTCTGTATGAGACTTGGCAGTTTGAAAGCTTGAAGCTTGTATCAGAATGTCGTCTAGGTACGGAGCTACCGCAATTCCTCGCGGTCTTAGTACCGCCAGAAGAGCACACAGAACCTTTGTGAAGATTCTCGGAGCCGTAGCCAATCCGAATAGAAGAGCTACAAACTGGTAATGCCCGTCTAGAAAGGCAAACCTTAGATACCGGTAAAGATCTTTGTGAATCGGTATGTGAAGGTAAGCATCCTTTAAATCCACTGTGGTCATGTACTGACCCTTTTGGATCATGGGTAAAATTGTCCGAATAGTTTCCATTTTGAACGATGGAACTCTTAGGAATTTGTTTAGGATCTTTAAATCCAAGATTGGCCTGAAAGTTCCCTCTTTTTTGGGAACCACAAACAGATTTGAGTAAAACCCTTGTCCTTGTTCCGACCGCGGAACCGGATGGATCACTCCCATTAATAAAAGATCTTGTACGCAGCGTAGAAACGCCTCTTTCTTTATTTGGTTTGTTGACAACCTTGACAGATGAAATCTCCCTCTTGGGGGAGAGAATTTGAAGTCTAGAAGGTATCCCTGAGATATGATCTCTAACGTCCAGGGATCCTGGACATCTCTTGCCCAAGCCTGGGCGAAGAGAGAAAGTCTGCCCCCCACTAGATCCGTTCCCGGATCGGGGGCCCTCGATTCATGCTGTCTTAGGGGCAGCAGCAGGTTTCCTGGCCTGCTTGCCCTTGTTCCAGGACTGGTTAGGTCTCCAGCCTTGTCTGTAGCGAGCAACAGCTCCTTCCTGTTTTGGTGCAGAGGAAGTTGATGCTGCTCCTGCTTTGAAATTACGAAAGGAACGAAAATTAGACTGTCTAGCCTTAGGTTTGGCTCTGTCTTGAGGCAGGGCATGGCCTTTACCTCCTGTAATGTCAGCGATAATTTCTTTCAACCCGGGCCCGAATAAGGTCTGCCCTTTGAAAGGTATATTAAGCAATTTAGATTTAGAAGTAACGTCAGATGACCAGGATTTTAGCCACAGTGCTCTGCGTGCCTGAATGGCGAATCCGGAATTCTTAGCCGTAAGTTTAGTTAAATGTACTACGGCATCTGAAATAAATGAGTTAGCTAACTTAAGGGCTTTAAGCTTGTGTGTAATCTCATCTAATGGAGCCGATTCAAGTGTCTCTTCCAGAGACTCAAACCAAAATGCTGCTGCAGCCGTGACAGGCGCAATGCATGCAAGAGGTTGCAATATAAAACCTTGTTGAACAAACATTTTCTTAAGGTAACCCTCTAACTTTTTATCCATTGGATCTGAAAAGGCACAGCTATCCTCCACCGGGATAGTGGTACGCTTAGCTAAAGTAGAAACTGCTCCCTCCACCTTAAGGACCGTTTGCCATAAGTCCCGTGTGGTGGCGTCTATTGGAAACATCTTTCTAAATATCGGAGGGGGTGAGAACGGCACACCGGGTCTATCCCACTCCTTAGTAACAATTTCAGTAAGTCTCTTAGGTATAGGAAAAACGTCAGTACTCGCCGGTACCGCAAAATATTTATCCAACCTACACATTTTCTCTGGTATTGCAACTGTGTTACAATCATTCAGAGCCGCTAACACCTCCCCTAGTAATACACGGAGGTTTTCCAGCTTAAATTTAAAATTTGAAATATCTGAATCCAGTTTGTTTGGATCAGAACCGTCACCCGCAGAATGAAGCTCTCCGTCCTCATGTTCTGCAAATTGTGACGCAGTGTCTGACATGGCCCTAATATTATCAGCGCACTCTGTTCTCACCCCAGAGTGATCACGCTTACCTCTTAGTTCTGGTAATTTAGCCAAAACTTCAGTCATAACAGTAGCCATATCCTGTAATGTGATTTGTAATGGCCGCCCAGATGTACTCGGCGCTACAATATCACGCACCTCCCGAGCGGGAGATGCAGGTACTGACACGTGAGGCGAGTTAGTCGGCATAACTCTCCCCTCGTTGTTTGGTGAAATATGTTCAATTTGTACAGATTGACTTTTATTTAAAGTAGCATCAATACAGTTAGTACATAAATTTCTATTGGGCTCCACTTTGGCTTTAGCACATATAGCACAGATATCTTCCTCTGAATCAGACATGTTTAACACACTAGCAAATAAACTAGCAACTTGGAAATACTTTTCAAGTAATTTACTATAATATGAAAACGTACTGTGCCTATAAGAAGCACAGAAAAAGTTATGACAGTTGAAAATTAATAAACTGAAAAGTTATAGCATCAAATCTTTGTAAAAAACACAATTTTAGCAAAGGATTGCTCCCATTAGCAAAGGATAACTAACCCTGATAGCTAACAGTGAGAGAGATCAGTAAACTGTCATAAATTAAATAAAACGACTGCCAAGTGGAAAAAAATAGTGCCCAAAACATTTTTTCACCCAGTACCTCAGAAAATTAAACGATTTTACATGCCAGCAAAAAACGTTTAACATTAATAAATTGAGTGTTATTAAAAAGCCTGTTGCTAGTCCCTGCAAATTAGGCTAAAGTTTTATGCATACAGTATAATTCCAGTGAAGTGCCATTCCCCAGAATACTGAAGTGTAAAATATACATACATGACAGCCTGATACCAGTTGCTGCTACTGCATTTAAGGCTGAGTTTACATTATATCGGTATGGCAGAATTTTCTCATCAATTCCATTGTCAGAAAATAATAAGCTGCTACATACCTCTTTGCAGATTAATCTGCCCGCTGTCCCCTGATCTGAAGTTTACCTCTCCTCAGATGGCCGAGAAACAGCAATATGATCTTAACTACTCCGGCTAAAATCATAGAAAAACTCAGGTAGATTCTTCTTCAAATTCTACCAGAGAAGGAATAACACACTCCGGTGCTATTATAAAATAACAAACTTTTGATTGAAGGTATGAAACTAAGTATAATCACCACAGTCCTCTCACACATCCTATCTATTCGTTGGGTGCAAGAGAATGACTGGTAATGGCAGTTAGGGGAGGAGCTATATAGCAGCTCTGCTATGTGAATCCTCTTGCACTTCCTGTTGGGGAGGAGTTAATATCCCATAAGTAATGGATGATCCGTGGACTGGATACACTTAACAAGAGAAAATACAGTTACACTAACAAAATTTTTACAGTGTATGTAATAAGTTAGCAGAGCCTTGCATCCACTTGCAAATGGATGATAAACCCCTTAATACCAAAAACGGAATAACAAATGACAAAAAACGTTTTTTAAACAGTCACAACAACTGCCACAGCTCTACTGTGACTTTTTACCATTTAAAAATAACAAACTTTTGATTGAAGAAATAAACTAAGTATAAAACACCACAGTCCTCTTACGACCTCCATCTTAGTTGAGAGTTGCAAAAGAATGACTGGGTATGGCAGTGAGGGGAGGAGCTATATAGCAGCTCTGCTGTGGGTGATCCTCTTGCAACTTCCTGTTGGGAAGGAGAATATCCCACAAGTAATGGATGATCCGTGGACTGGATACACTTAACAAGAGAAATAAGACTTACTTACCCCAGGACACTCCTCTACATGTAGTAGATAGCCAAACCAGTACTGAAACGAGAATCAGTAGAGTTAATGGTATATAAGAGTATATCGTTGATCTGAAAAGGGAGGTAGGAGAAATCTCTACGACCGATAACAGAGAACCTATGAAATAGATCCCCTAGAGGTAGACCATTGTATTCAAATAGGCAATACTCTCTTCACATCCCTCTGACATTCACTGCACCCTGAGAGGAAAACCGGGCTTCAACCTGTTGCGAAGCGCATATCAACGAAGAATCTTAAGCACAAACTTACTTCACCACCTCCACGGGAGGCAAAGTTTGTAAAACTGAATTGTGGGTGTGGTGAGGGGTGTATTTATAGGCATTTTAAGGTTTGGGAAACTTTGCCCCTCCTAGTAGGAATGTATATCCCATACGTCACTAGCTCATGGACTCTTGCTAATTACTTGAAAGAAAGCATTATTCCTATTTGATGTGTGACGAATCTAAATTCAGATGTCTACCATCATATGTAACATTTGTTGGGAGATCTATATAGGTTTAATATATGACTATATACACATTGCTTAAATATATACTCAAATATTAATATATTATATGAAGTCTGATATTTACCTTGTTCAGTCTCTGTAGTGCCTTCTCCCAGGTCACCGATTGGAGCTGCACTAGCCTCCGGGTCGGGAGTTTCAGAGCCAGCAGCTGGAGTCTGTGAAGGGGCAGAGGAGCTTGCGGAAGCAAATCTGTGGGGGAAACGGAGATTGAGGAGGGCGCATAAACTCTCCTCATAAGGTTGTAGGAAGTTTCCGTGGGGGTGGATTCTGATTCCCACCTCTCCGAGTCCCAAACAGCTGCGGATAGAACTCCTCGACCACGTTGACCAGTGCAGTACTTTCCACCTGTGTGAACCTGGGAGACATCCTGTTGGTTTTCTTGAAATATTATATATATATATATATATACTGTATTTAAGTACACCAACAGGCATTAGAGAACTTACAAAAATGGCAACCTGTAATGGACTTTTATATGGGGAAGTAAACATGAGATACACCATGGGACATGGTATCTGTACATCTGATTGGATAAAATACTGTAATTTTGTTAGCATGTCTGTGAGGCCATACTGACTCGTCATGTTTGTGTGATGAACTCTGATTGGCCGTTACTTAATGGTTCATGGATTCATATCTTTGTAATTTCCATACACTTACCTCCTGGGGGTGCTGTTACTACATTTGGCATGTAGACTCATTTAGAATTTATTAGAAGGGTATGCACATATGTGATGCATATATAATATATGGAACCCGTTGAATATTAATATATTTTGTTGACATTTAAACTAGTTTGTATTTTTACTCACGATAGTAAGTATAATCCAGTCACATTAGTAAATATTTGACACATTTTGATGTTTAATATTGTTCTTTAATAAAAGTTTACAAATATTTTAGATTAAAAACAGTAAACATTGTATGTATTCATTGTTTATTAAATATCGTGACTCATTGTGAAGTATTGACAGTGCTCTATTAAATGTTTACAATCCCAACAATGTACATTGATTGTGTGCTAGTGCGTGAAATTATATTCGACTTTACATAGATGTGAATCTCGTGTTGAAAGATACGTTTACCACGTTATATTTCAAAAATTGTGAAATGCGTAATTTATATTTAGAATGTATGTTTATTTTGAGAAAAATAAAGGGAATATTTTAAAATGGAAAATCAACATTTCTGTTCCTTAATTCTAAAAAATCAAATGGGGCATGTATTTTTCAGAAATGCTCACATACAGTATATTTTTATTTTTCAAGGTGTCTTTACTGTTAAGGAGCAGATATGCAATAGTGTGAAGTATCTAAAGACATCTGGCTAACCAATGCAACTATGCATTGTTGTACACCCACAAATAAGTAGATATCTCCCAGTAATGCTTTGCTGCTCATAAGACTATGCATATAGTTTGTGCAAACTAATGAACCATATGTTATTATTAAAGTCCTTTTTTATTTTAGATTCAAATCTGCTCTGTCTGAATCATGGAAGATTGACTTTTGGTTGCATTTCCCTTTCACTACAAATGAAATAGCCATCACAAGCTATTAACTAAAACGAAATAGTTGACGTAATAGCCAATATTCTAATAGTAAATATGCAATGGGGGAAAAAAAACAAAAAACATAATTTATGTAAGAACTTACCTGATAAATTCATTTCTTTCATATTAGCAAGAGTCCATGAGCTAGTGACGTATGGGATATACATTCCTACCAGGAGGGGCAAAGTTTCCCAAACCTCAAAATGCCTATAAATACACCCCTCACCACACCCACAATTCAGTTTAACGAATAGCCAAGAAGTGGGGTGATAAAAAAGTGCGAAAGCATATAAAATAAGGAATTGGAATAATTGTGCTTTATACAAAAATCATAACCACCACAAAAAAAGGGCGGGCCTCATGGACTCTTGCTAATATGAAAGAAATGAATTTATCAGGTAAGTTCTTACATAAATTATGTTTTCTTTCATGTAATTAGCAAGAATCCATGAGCTAGTGACGTATGGGATAATGATTACCCAAGATGTGGATCTTTCCACGCAAGAGTCACTAGAGAGGGAGGGATAAAATAAAGACAGCCAATTCCTGCTGAAAATAATCCACACCCAAAATAAAGTTTAAAGAAAAACATAAGCAGAAGATTCAAACTGAAACCGCTGCCTGAAGTACTTTTCTACCAAAAACTGCTTCAGAAGAAGAAAATACATCAAAATGGTAGAATTTAGTAAAAGTATGCAAAGAGGACCAAGTTGCTGCTTTGCAAATCTGATCAATCGAAGCTTCATTCCTAAACGCCCAGGAAGTAGAAACTGACCTAGTAGAATGAGCTGTAATCCTTTGAGGCGGAGTTTTACCCGTCTCAATATAGGCAAGATGAATTAAAGATTTCAACCAAGATGCCAAAGAAATGGCAGAAGCTTTCTGGCCTTTTCTAGAACCGGAAAAGATAACAAATAGACTAGAAGTCTTTCGGAAAGACTTAGTAGCTTCAACATAATATTTCAAAGCTCTAACAACATCCAAAGAATGCAACGATTTCTCCTTAGAATTCTTAGGATTAGGACATAATGAAGGAACCACAATTTCTCTACTAATGTTGTTGGAATTCACAACTTTAGGTAAAAATTCAAAAGAAGTTCGCAACACCGCCTTATCCTGATGAAAAATCAGAAAAGGAGACTCACAAGAAAGAGCAGATAATTCAGAAACTCTTCTGGCAGAAGAGATTGCCAAAAGGAACAAAACTTTCCAAGAAAGTAATTTAATGTCCAATGAATGCATAGGTTCAAACGGAGGAGCTTGAAGAGCCCCCAGAACCAAATTCAAACTCCAAGGAGGAGAAATTGACTTAATGACAGGTTTTATACGAACCAAAGCTTGTACAAAACAATGAATATCAGGAAGATTAGCAATCTTTCTGTGAAAATGAACAGAAAGAGCAGAGATTTGTCCTTTCAAAGAACTCGCGGATAAACCTTTATCTAAATCATCCTGAAGAAACTGTAAAATTCTCGGGATTCTAAAAGAATGCCAAGAAAAATGATGAGAAAGACACCAAGAAATATAAGTCTTCCAGACTCTATAATATATCTCTCTGGATACAGATTTACGAGCCTGTAACATAGTATTAATCACAGAGTCAGAGAAACCTCTTTGACCAAGAATCAAGCGTTCAATCTCCATACCTTTAAATTTAAGGATTTGAGATCCTGATGGAAAAAAGGACCTTGCGACAGAAGGTCTGGTCGTAGCGGAAGAGTCCACGGATGGCAAGAGGCCATCCGGACAAGATCCGTAAACCAAAACCTGTGAGGCCATGCCGGAGCTACCAGCAGAACAAACGAGCATTCCTTCAGAATCTTGGAGATTACTCTTGGAAGAAGAACTAGAGGCGGAAAGATATAAGCAGGATGATACTTCCAAGGAAGTGATAATGCATCCACTGCTTCCGCCTGAGGATCCCGGGATCTGGACAGATACCTGGGAAGTTTCTTGTTTAGATGAGACGCCATCAGATCTATTTCTGGAAGCTCCCACATTTGAACAATCTGAAGAAATACCTCTGGGTGAAGAGACCATTCGCCCGGATGCAACGTTTGGCGACTGAGATAATCCGCTTCCCAATTGTCTATACCTGGGATATGAACCGCAGAGATTAGACAGGAGCTGGATTCCGCCCAAACCAGAATTCGAGATACTTCTTTCATAGCCAGAGGACTGTGAGTCCCTCCTTGATGATTGATGTATGCCACAGTTGTGACATTGTCTGTCTGAAAGCAAATGAACGATTCTCTCTTCAGAAGAGGCCAAGACTGAAGAGCTCTGAAAATTGCACGGAGTTCCAGAATATTGATCGGTAATCTCACCTCCTGAGATTCCCAAACTCCTTGTGCCGTCAGAGATCCCCACACAGCTCCCCAACCTGTGAGACTTGCATCTGTTGAAATTACAGTCCAGGTCGGAAGCACAAAAGAAGCCCCCTGAATTAAACGATGGTGATCTGTCCACCACGTTAGAGAGTGTCGTACAATCGGTTTTAAAGATATTAATTGAGATATCTTTGTGTAATCCTTGCACCATTGATTCAGCATACAGAGCTGAAGAGGTCGCTTGTGAAAACGAGCAAAGGGGATCGCGTCCGATGCAGCAGTCATAAGACCTAGAATTTCCATGCATAAGGCTATCGAAGGGAATGATTGTGACTGAAGGTTTCGACAAGCTGAAATCAATTTTAGACGTCTCTTGTCTGTTAAAGACAGAGTCATGGACACTGAATCTATCTGGAAACCCAGAAAGGTTACCCTTGTCTGAGGAATCAATGAACTTTTTGGTGAATTGATCCGCCAACCATGTTCTTGAAGAAACAACACAAGTCGATTCGTATGAGATTCTGCTAAATGTAAAGACTGAGCAAGTACCAAGATATCGTCCAAATAAGGAAATACCACAATACCCTGTTCTCTGATTACAGACAGAAGGGCACCGAGAACCTTTGTAAAAATTCTTGGAGCTGTAGCTAGGCCAAACGGCAGAGCCACAAACTGGTAATGCTTGTCCAGAAAAGAGAATCTCAGGAACTGATAATGATCTGGATGAATCGGAATATGCAGATATGCATCCTGTAAATCTATTGTGGACATATAATGCCCTTGCTGAACAAAAGGCAAGATAGTCCTTACAGTTACCATTTTGAACGTTGGTATCCTTACATAACGATTCAATATTTTTAGATCCAGAACTGGTCTGAAGGAATTCTCCTTCTTTGGTACAATGAAGAGATTTGAATAAAACCCCATCCCCTGTTCCAGAACTGGAACTGGCATAATTACCCCAGCCAACTCTAGATCTGAAACACAATTCAGAAATGCTTGAGCTTTCACTGGATTTACTGGGACACGGGAAAGAAAAAATCTCTTTGCAGGAGGTCTCATCTTGAAACCAATTCTGTACCCTTCTGAAACAATGTTCTGAATCCAAAGATTGTGAACAGAATTGATCCAAATTTCTTTGAAAAAATGTAACCTGCCCCCTACCAGCTGAGCTGGAATGAGGGCCGCACCTTCATGTGGACTTAGAAGCAGGCTTTGCCTTTCTAGAAGGCTTGGATTTATTCCAGACTGGAGATGGTTTCCAAACTGAAACTGCTCCTGAGGATGAAGGATCAGGCTTTTGTTCTTTGTTGAAACGAAAGGAACGAAAACGATTATTAGCCCTGTTTTTACCCTTAGATTTTTTATCATTTCCCACCAGTAACAGTTGAGATAATAGAATCCAACTGAATAATTTGTTACCCTGGAAAGAAATGGAAAGTAGAGTTGATTTAGAAGCCATATCAGCATTCCAAGTTTTAAGCCATAAAGCTCTTCTAGCTAAAATAGCTAGAGACATAAACCTGACATAAACTCTGATAATATCAAAAATGGCATCACAGATAAAATTATTAGCATGCTGAAGAAGAATAATAATATTATGAGAATCATGATCTGTTACTTGTTGCGCTAAAGTCTTCAACCAAAAAGTTGAAGCTGCAGCAACATCAGCCAATGATATAGCAGGTCTAAGAAGATTACCTGAA
The DNA here is from genome assembly GCF_027579735.1 of Bombina bombina. Classification (NCBI taxonomy): domain Eukaryota; kingdom Metazoa; phylum Chordata; class Amphibia; order Anura; family Bombinatoridae; genus Bombina; species Bombina bombina. The sequence continues at coordinate 1,058,535,515 of NC_069499.1, forward strand.
CACAGATAAGCTTTTCTTAGAAAGGATTCAATTTTCCTATCTAAAGGATCCCTAAACGAAGTACAATCTGACGTAGGAATAGTAGTACGTTTAGCAAGGGTAGAAATAGCCCCATCAACTCTAGGGATTTTGTCCCAAAATTCTAATCTGTCAGACGGCACAGGATATAATTGCTTAAAACGTTTAGAAGGAGTAAATGAATTACCCAATTTATCCCATTCTCTGGAAATTACTTCAGAAATAGCATTAGGAACAGGAAAAACTTCTGGAATAACCACAGGAGATTTAAATACCTTATCTAAACGTTTGGGGGCCCATTTATCAAAGGGCTTGCGGACCTGATCCGACACTGCGGATCAGGTCCGCAAGACCTCGCTAAATGCGGAGAGCAATACGCTCTCCACATTTAACATTGCACCAGCAGCTCACAAGAGCTGCTGGTGCAACGCCGCCCCCTGCTGACTCGCGGCCAATCAGCCGCCAGCAGGGAGCTGTGAATCAACCCGATCGTATTCGATCGGGTTGATTTCCGGTGATTCCTGTCCGCCTGCTCAGAGCAGGCGGACAGGGTTATGAAGCAGCGGTCTATAGACCGCTGCTTCATAACTTGTGTTTCTGGCGAGTCTAAAGACTCGCCAGAAACACGGCCCTTCAAGCTCCGTACGGAGCTTGATAAATGGGCCTGTTAGAATTAGTATCAAGAGGACCAGAATCCTCTATTTCTAAAGCAATTAGTACTTCTTTAAGTAAAGAACGAATAAATTCCATTTTAAATAAATATGAAGATTTATCAGCATCTATCTCTGAGACAGAATCCTCTGAACCAGAAGAGTCATCAGAATCAGAATGATGATGTTCATTTAAAAATTCATCTGTAGAGAGAGAAGTTTTAAAAGATTTTTTATGTTTACTAGAAGGAGAAATAACAGACATAGCCTTCTTGATGGATTCAGAAACAAAATCTCTTATGTTATCAGGAACATTCTGCACCTTAGATGTTGAAGGAACTGCAACAGGCAATGGTACATTACTAAAGGAAATATTATCTGCATTAACAAGTTTGTCATGACAATTAATACAAACAACAGCCGGAGGAATAGCTACCAAAAGTTTACAGCAGATACACTTAGCTTTGGTAGTTCCAGCACTAGACAGCGATTTTCCTGAAGTATCTTCTGACTCAGATGCAACGTGAGACATCTTGCAATATGTAAGAGAAAAAACAACATATAAAGCAAAATTGATCAAATTCCTTAAATGACAGTTTCAGGAATGGGGAAAAAATGCCAAAAAACAAGCTTCTAGTAACCAGAAGCAAAGAAAAAATGAGACTGAAATAATGTGGAGACAAAAGCGACGCCCATATTTTTTAGCGCCAAATAAGACGCCACATCCGGAACGCCGACATTTTTGGCGCAAAAGGACGTCAAAAAAGTGACGCAACTTCCGGCGACACGTATGACGCCGGAAACAGAAAAGATTTTTTGCGCCAAAAAAGTCCGCGCCAAGAATGACGCAATAAAATGAAGCATTTTCAGCCCCCGCGAGCCTAACAGCCCACAGGGAAAAAAAGAGTCAAAATTTTTTAAGGTAAGAAAAAATGAATTGATTCAAATGCATTATCCCAAATATAAAACTGACTGTCTGAAAATAAGGAATGTTGAACATCCTGAGTCAAGGCAAATAAATGTTTGAATACATATATTTAGAACTTTATAAATAAAGGGCCCAACCATAGCTTAGAGTGTCACAGAAAATAAGATTTACTTACCCCAGGACACTCATCTACATGTTTGTAGAAAGCCAAACCAGTACTGAAACGAAAATCAGCAGAGGTAATGGTATATAAATAAGAGTATATCGTCGATCTGAAAAGGGAGGTAAGAGATGAATCTCTACGACCGATAACAGAGAACCTATGAAATAGACCCTGTAGAAGGAGATCACTGCATTCAAAGTAGGCAATACTCTCCTCACATCCCTCTGACATTCACTGCACGCTGAGAGGAAAACCGGGCTCCAACTTGCTGCGGAGCGCATATCAACGTAGAATCTAGCACAAACTTACTTCACCACCTCCATAGGAGGCAAAGTTTGTAAAACTGAATTGTGGGTGTGGTGAGGGGTGTATTTATAGGCATTTTGAGGTTTGGGACACTTTGCCCCTCCTGGTAGGAATGTATATCCCATACGTCACTAGCTCATGGACTCTTGCTAATTACATGAAAGAAACCATGCAGTCATGTCTAAATATGATAATATATTTAAATAGATGAGTGTATACCCTGTGAAAGGTTTTTTTTTAAAAAAAAATAGAATATTTACTTTAATACACATTCCACATTTTGGTATACTCGATTCTGTTATATGAATATACATTTGACCTGTGTGAGGCCCTTGTATGTAAAGTGTCCACTTATCTCCCTCCTTTGATGGAGTTTTTTTTAATGATTCAGTGCAGACTCTTAAATGTAGATATAATCTAGATTTTATTAGACACAGACAAATATTTTCCCTCCCCTTTTTTATTTCCCACCCAATTATTTAGAAACATTTCAATGTTATTATTATAAAATATGTTAATGTTCTAATTTCTTTTTCAGCGCTAACTCATCCTTCTTCAGGAATCTGATTTGTCGCTTCAAACGGATCTTCAAGGATCTTCGAACTTCAATCAAAATTCCTTTCCAGTTACAATCTTCAAGTTATGGATTTCAACGTTTTCAACTTTCTTCAAGTTTCTGTTTCAAAGACTGCTTAATTTTTCAATTCAATATTGGTTTCTTTGTTTTAGCTACATTTTCCTTTGTTTGATGAACTTTATGTTTATTTTTCGCATCAATTCAGAAAGAGGACAGTTTGGGTCTTACTGGTCACTATTAGGATATGTTAATGACTCTGATTGGTCTTTTTTTGTCACTGTCCGCTCAAAATGTTATCTCATTGGTCTCCATTTTTCTGGCAGTTTGTTCTTTATTTTTAAATGATATATGTTTTAACTGTACTTTCAAACGCTGTCCTGAGCAGTAAATTGAAGGATTATGCAAAATATTCGTCTGTTTAATAAAAACAGAATTTATGTTTACCTGATAAATTACTTTCTCCAACTGTGTGTCCGGTCCACGGCGTCATCCTTACTTGTGGGATATTCTCTTCCCCAACAGGAAATGGCAAAGAGCCCAGCAAAGCTGGTCACATGATCCCTCCTAGGCTCCGCCTTCCCCAGTCATTCGACCGACGTAAAGGTGGAATATTTGCATAGGAGAAATCATATGATACCGTGGTGACTGTAGTTAGAGAAAATAAATCATCAGACCTGATTAAAAAACCAGGGCGGGCCGTGGACCGGACACACCGTTGGAGAAAGTAATTTATCAGGTAAACATAAATTCTGTTTTCTCCAACATAGGTGTGTCCGGTCCACGGCGTCATCCTTACTTGTGGGAACCAATACCAAAGCTTTAGGACACGGATGATGGGAGGGAGCAAATCAAGTCACCTAGATGGAAGGCACCACGGCTTGCAAAACCTTTCTCCCAAAAATAGCCTCAGAAGAAGCAAAAGTATCAAATTTGTAAAATTTAGTAAAAGTGTGCAGTGAAGACCAAGTCGCTGCCTTACATATCTGATCAACAGAAGCCTCGTTCTTGAATGCCCATGTGGAAGCCACGGCCCTAGTGGAATGAGCTGTGATTCGTTCAGGAGGCTGTCGTCCGGCAGTCTCATAAGCCAATCTGATGATGCTTTTAAGCCAAAAAGAGAGAGAGGTAGAAGTTGCTTTTTGACCTCTCCTTTTACCAGAATAAACAACAAACAAGGAAGATGTTTGTCTGAAATCCTTTGTAGCCTCTAAATAGAATTTTAGAGCACGAACTACATCCAAATTGTGCAACAAACGTTCCTTCTTTGAAACTGGATTCGGACACAAAGAAGGCACGACTATCTCCTGGTTAATATTTTTGTTAGAAACAACTTTCGGAAGAAAACCAGGTTTAGTACGCAAAACCACCTTATCTGCATGGAACACCAGATAAGGAGGAGAACACTGCAGAGCAGATAACTCCGAAACTCTTCTAGCAGAAGAAATTGCAACCAAAAACAAAACTTTCCAAGATAATAACTTGATATCAACGGAATGTAGGGGTTCAAACGGAACCCCCTGAAGAACTGAAAGAACTAAATTAAGACTCCAAGGAGGAGTCAAAGGTTTGTAAACAGGCTTGATTCTAACCAGAGCCTGAACAAAAGCTTGAACATCTGGCACAGCCGCCAGCTTTTTGTGAAGTAAAACAGATAAAGCAGAAATCTGTCCCTTCAAAGAACTTGCAGATAATCCTTTCTCCAAACCTTCTTGAAGAAAGGATAGAATCTTAGGAATTTTTATCTTGTTCCATGGGAATCCTTTAGATTCACACCAACAGATATATTTTTTCCATATTTTATGGTAGATTTTTCTAGTTACAGGCTTTCTGGCCTGAACAAGAGTATCAATGACAGAATCTGAGAACTCTCGCTTTGATAAAATCAAGCGTTCAATCTCCAAGCAGTCAGTTGGAGTGAGGCCAGATTCGGATGTTCGAACGGACCTTGAACAAGAAGGTCCTGTCTCAAAGGTAGTCTCCATGGTGGAGCCGATGACATATTCACCAGATCTGCATACCAAGTCCTGCGTGGCCACGCAGGAGCTATCAAGATCACCGATACCCTCTCCTGTTTGATCCTGGCTACCAGCCTGGGAATGAGAGGAAACGGTGGGAACACATAAGCTAGGTTGAAGCTCCAAGGTGCTACTAGTGCATCCACTAGAGTCGCCTTGGGATCCCTGGATCTGGACCCGTAGTAAGGAACCTTGAAGTTCTGACGAGACGCCATCAGATCCATGTCTGGAATGCCCCACAGTTGAGTGATTTGGGCAAAGATTTCCGGATGGAGTTCCCACACCCCCGGATGCAATGTCTGACGAATCAGAAAATCCGCTTCCCAAGTTTCCACTCCTGGGATGTGGATTGCAGACAGGTGGCAGGAGCGAGTCTCCGCCCATTGAATGATTTTGGTCACTTCTTCCATCGCCAGGGAACTCCTTGTTCCCCCCTGATGGTTGATGTACGCAACAGTCGTCATGTTGTCTGATTGAAACCGTATGAACTTGGCCCTCGCTAGCTGAGGCCAAGCCTTGAGAGCATTGAATATCGCTCTCAGTTCCAGAATATTTATCGGTAGAAGAGATTCTTCCCGAGACCAAAGACCCTGAGCTTTCAGGGATCCCCAGACCGCGCCCCAGCCCATCAGACTGGCGTCGGTCGTGACAATGACCCACTCTGGTCTGCGGGAGGTCACCCCTAGCGACAGGTTGTCCAGGGACAGCCACCAACGGAGTGAGTCTCTGGTCCTCTGATTTACTTGTATCTTCGGAGACAAGTCTGTATAGTCCCCAATCCACTGACTGAGCATACACAATTGAAATGGTCTTAGATGAATGCGCGCAAAAGGAACTATGTCCATTGCCGCTACCATCAAACCTATCACTTCCATGCACTGTGCTATTATTTTACAAAAAATACCCAGATTAAATCATTCCTCAAGGCTAAATATGTGTAAATATGATCGATTTAGCCCAGAAAATGTCTACAGTCTTAATAAGCCCTTGTGAAGCCCTTATTTACTGTGTGAATAAAAATGGCTTACCGGATCCCATAGGGAAAATGACAGCTTCCAGCATTACATCGTCTTGTTAGAATGTGTCATACCTCAAGCAGCAAAAGACTGCTCACTGTTCCCCCAACTGAAGTTAATTCCTCTCAACAGTCCTGTGTGGAACAGCCATGGATTTTAGTAACGGTTGCTAAAATCATTTTCCTCATACAAACAGAAATCTTCATCTCTTTTCTGTTTCAGAGTAAATAGTACATACCAGCACTATTTTAAAATAACAAACTCTTGATTGAATAATAAAAACTACAGTTAAACACTAAAAAACTCTAAGCCATCTCCGTGGAGATGTTGCCTGTACAACGGCAAAGAGAATGACTGGGGTAGGCGGAGCCTAGGAGGGATCATGTGACCAGCTTTGCTGGGCTCTTTGCCATTTCCTGTTGGGGAAGAGAATATCCCACAAGTAAGGATGACGCCGTGGACCGGACACACCTATGTTGGAGAAACATACTTACCAAAAGACACCCATCCACATATAGCAGATAGCCAAACCAGTACTAAAACAGTTCTCTAGTAGAGGTAATGGTAAATTTGAGAGTATATCGTCGATCTGAAAAGGGAGGTAGGAGATGAATCTCTACGACCGATAACAGAGAACCCATGAAAAAGACCCCGTTAGGGAAATCATCGTATTCAATAGGTGATACTTCCTTAACGTCCCTCTGACATTCGCTGTACTCTGAGAGGAATCGGGCTTCAACAATGCGGAGAAGCGCATATCAACGTAGAAATCTTAGCACAAACTTACTTCACCACCTCCATAGGAGGAAAAGTTTGTAAAACTGAATTGTGGGTGTGGTGAGGGGTGTATTTATAGGCATTTTGAGGTTTGGGAAACTTTGCCCCTCCTGGTAGGATTGTATATCCCATATGTCACTAGCTCATGGACTCTTGCCAATTATATGAAAGAAAGGAAATTTATGCTTACCTGATAAATTGATTTCTTCTATGATACGACGAGTCCACGGATTTATCCTTTACTTGTGGGATATTATCCTCCTGCTAACAGGAAGTGGCAAAGAGCACCACAGCAGAGCTGTCTATATAGCTCCTCCCTCAACTCCAACCCCCAGTCATTCGACCAAAGGTATAGGAAGAAAAAGGAGAGAGGTGCAGAGGTGACTGAAGTTTTAAATCAAAAAATATAATCTGTCTTAAATTGACAGGGCGGGCCGTGGACTCGTCGTATCATAGAAGAAATCAATCAGGTAAGCATACATTTCCTTTTCTTCTATAAGATACGAGTCCACGGATTCATCCTTTACTAGTGGGATACAATACCAAAGCTACAGGACACGGATGAACGGGAGGGACAAGACAGATACCTAAACAGAAGGCACCACTGCTTGAATAACTTTTCTCCCAAAAATAGCCTCCGAAGAAGCAAAAGTATCAAATTTGGAAAATTTGGAAAAGGTATGAAGGGAAGACCAAGTCGCAGCCTTACAAATCTGTTCAACAGAAGCATCATTTTTAAAAGCCCATGTGGAAGCCACCGCTCTAGTGGAATGAGCTGTAATTTTTTCAGGAGGCTGCTGTCCAGCAGTCTCGTATGCCAAACGGATGATGCTTTTCAGCCAAAAAGAAAGTGGTAGCCGTAGCTTTTTGACCTCTACGTTTTCCAGAATAAACAACAAACAGAGAAGATGTTTGACGGAAATCCTTAGTCGCTTGCAAGTAAAACTTTAAGGCAGGAACCACTTCCAAGTTATGTAACAGACGCTCCTTCTTAGAAGGAGAGTTAGGACACAGAGAAGGAACAACTATTTCCTGATTAATATTCTTATTTGAAACAACCTTAGGAAGGAATCCAGGTTTAGTACGCAAAACCACCGTATCAGAATGAAATATAAGATAAGGCGAGTCGCATTGTAATGCAGATAGCTCAGAAACTCTTCGAGCAGAAGAGATAGCTACTACAAACAGAACTTTCCAAGATAGAAGTTTAATATCTATGGAAAGCATGGGTTCAAACGGAACCCCTTGAAGAACATTTAAAACTAAATTCAAACTCCATGGCGGAGCAACAGGTTTAAATACAGGCTTAATTCTAACCAAAGCCAGACAAAACGACTGAACGTCTGGGACATCTGCCAGACGCTTATGTAGTAAGATTGACAAAGCAGAAATCTGTCTCTTTAAGGAACTAGCTGATAACTCCTTCCTCCAATCCTTCTTAAAGAAAAGACAAAATTCTCGGAATCCTGATCTTACTCCATGAGTAGCCTTTGGATTCGCACCAATAAAGATATTTACGCCATATCTTATGATAAATTTTCCTAGTGACAGGCTTTCGAGCCTGAATCAAGGTATCAATGACCGACTCAGAGAATCCCCGCTTAGATAAAATCAAGCGTTCAATCTCCAGGCAGTCAGCCGCAGAGAAACTAGATTTGGATGTTGGAACGGACCCTGAATGAGAAGGTCCTGTCTCAGTGGCAGTTTCCACGGTGGCAGACATGACATTTCCCCAAGATCTGCATACCAAGTCATGCGTGACCACGCAGGCGCTATCAAGATTACCGAAGCCTTCTCCTGTTTGATTCTGGCAATCAGACGAGGTAGGAGAGGAAAAGGAGGAAACACATAAGCCAGGTTGAACTACCACAGTACTGCTAGAGCATCAGTACTGCTTGAGGATCCCTTGATCTGGACCCGTAACAAGGAAGTTTGGCATTCTGACGAGATGCCATCAGATCCAATTCCGGTGTGCCCCATTGATGAATCAATTGTGCAAACACCTCCGGATGGAGCTCCCACTCCCCCAGATGAAAAGTCTGACGACTTAGAAAATCCGCTTCCCAGTTCTCCACTCCTGGGATATAGATTGCTGATAGATGGCAAGAGTGAGTCTCTGCCCATCGAATTATTTTGGAAACCGCTATCATCGCTAGAGAACTCTTTGTTCCCCCTTGATGATTGATATATGCTACAGTCGTGATATTGTCCCACTGGAATCTTATGAATTTGGCAGAAGCCAGCTAAGGCCACGCCTGAAGCGCGTTTAATATCGCTCTCAGTTCTAGAATATTTATTGGAAGTAGGGCCTCCTGCTGAGTCCACACACCCTGAGCCTTCAGGGAATTCCAGACTGCGCCCCAGCCCAAAAGGTTGGCGTCCGTCGTCACTATGACCCATGCTGGCCTTCGGAAGCACATTCCCTGGGACAGATGATCCTGTGACAACCACCAAAGGAGTCTCTGGTCTCTAGATCCAGATTTATCCGCGGAGATAAATCCGCATAATCCCCATTCCACTGTCTGAGCATGCACAGTTGCAGTGGTCTGAGATGCAAGCGAGCAAACAGAACTATGTCCATTGCCGCTACCATTAGTCCAATTACCTCCATACACTGAGCCACTATCAGCCGAGGAATGGAATGATGTGTTCGGCAAGTGGTTAAGATTTTTGATTTTCTGACCTCCATCAGAAAAATTTTCATGTCTACCAAGTCTATCAGAGTTCCTAGGAATGGAACTCTTGTTACAGGAACAAGTGAACTCTTTTATGTTCACCTTCCACCCGTGAGATCTTAGAAAAGCCAACACGATGTCCGTGTGAGATTTGGCTAAATGGAAAGTTGACTCCTGAATCAAGATATCGTCCAGATAGGGCGCCACTGCTATGCCCCGCGGCCCTAGCACCGCCAGAAGGGACCCTAGCACCTTTGTGACAATTCTCTTTCACTTTACTCTTCCTAGTACTTAGAGTAGGCAGAGAGAATGACTGGGGGGTGGAGTCAAGGGAGGAGCTATATAGACAGCTCTGTTGTGGTGCTCTTTGCCACTTCCTGTTAGCAGGAGGATAATTTCCCACAAGTAAAGGATGAATCCGTGGACTCGTCGTATCTTATAGAAGAAAATATATTTTGAGTATATTTTGTAAAATGTATTGATAACACAAAACCCCCTCCCAAAAAAGGTTGTGAGTCAGTTCTTTGATGATGGCAAAATACTAAAAAATGTTAAACAAATGCTTTTTTTTATTCACAGATCAGAAAATAACACACAAGCATGAAGATAGAAAAAAATGCAGACAAATGATATCAAAACAAAAAAAATGACAAGTTACAAGTGTATTGCATTATTTGAAAACATTACAAAGATCCAGCAAAGTTGGTTAATTTGAGTAATAAATTAACTTCTATTTTATTTGTTTAAATGATAAAAAATTGACACAATGAAGAGAGATAAACCAACTTATATCTATATTTTCATCCCACATAATATGGTAGTTCATTTAACACTGGAACAATTTTAGCACAACTGAAACATTGGGACTTACTTTGTAATCACTGCATGGTTACAGAGAAAACAGAACACACAAACAAAATGGAGAATGAGGTGTGATTCAGCAGTCACAGACAAAATGAATCAGGACCATGCAGCAACATTAAATAAATCCATAAGTGCTATGAAGTTAAATATATCACGAGCCGTTGGGAGTTTGGTGTCATATTAAGGTGTGAATTCAAACCAGAGTAACACTTGCTGCTTGCAGGTATCCTTGGAGGAACTGGAGAGCTTCTGCATTCAGACTTGTGCTTAGCATTGAAGGTACCTACACAAAGAGATGTATTTAATATATTTTAGATACTTCACACTAAAAATGCACTCTTTTTGCTTCAGCAAATCAATTTTTCCATATGTGGGCACAAATTAATTTAATACACCTTGGTATATATTATGACAGGAACTAATGCATTTTCATGACATTTAAATATAAGTGTACTTATAATCAGTCTTGAGAAAATTGAAGAAAAACCTGAATAGCATATTGCAAATTTCTGGAAAGGCTAGAACTATGATGTAGTTATACCAACTGTTCAAACTTATGCTTGCCTGATAATTTTCTTTCATGATAGCGAGTGCCCATATGGCATCACAAGTGGGATTATACTCAAGTCCAATAAGAGTAGGAAAAAACAGCCCTAGATAAAGCTTTAATCTCCACCACTCTGCCTGAATTCCTATCATACATATGGCCAAATTAAGAGAGAAAAGCAGGAAAGACAGCATTGCAAATGGAGTAATAAACAAGTACTGAGGCTAACTGTACAAAAGAAAAGGGAGGGCCATGTGGACTTATCAAGAAAAAAAAAAAAATGTATGCTTACCTGAAATTATTTTCTTTTGGAATGATAATGGTCCATAGGGCTCCATAGCATGTGTGATATAATTCTCACCACTAGGAGGCAGCCAAAAACCTACACAAGAGCTTAATCTCCTCAGTTTAACACATAGCCAAGCATAGAATAGGAAACAGATAGGTAGGAAAGACCAAAGCAGGGTCTATGGAGGTGCAAATTAAAATATTCGCCCACAAATTGAAAAAGTTGCTTGCTAACCAAAAACATTAAATCAGTAACATTTTGAGAAGGTATGCAGAAACCACCATGTTACAGCTTTGCAAATCTGCTCCAAAGATGCATATTTTTTTTAATGCCCAGGAGTTTGCAACTGATCTACTAGAATGAGCTGTGATGTGCTTAGGAGGTGGTGATTTTCCCGCCAACAAGTAAGTCTTGTGAATTAACGGTTTGAGCCAAGAGGCCAAAGCTACCATAGTACAAGTCCCAGAGTAATGAACAAACAAAGTGGAAGATTGTCTTAATTCCTTTGTAGCATGAAGATAAAACTTAATTCTAAGGAACGACTTTTACATAATCTTGATGTAGTCGGAGCATTTAACAGCATATGGACACAAAGGAGGAACAATCTCCTGATTGATATTTTCAGAAAAAATACCTTAGAAAGAAAATTATATTTAGTACGAAGTACAGCTTTATCTTTGTGAAAAACTATCAATGGAGAATCACAGGACAAAGCTGACAACTCCAACTCGCCTAGCGGAGGAGATCCAACCCCTTTGTCAAGGCCATCTCGTAAAAACTGAAGAATTCTAAAGGAAAACCAAGAAAAACCTCTGGAAGAGCACCATTCAAAGTATGCCCTCCAAATCGTATGATAAATGTTTAAAGTAACAGGCTTTCTGGCTTGAAACAGGGTTAATCATTGAATCAGAGAAACCCCCTTTTTTTTTTTTTAACTAGGCGTTCAGGCATTCAACCTCCAATCCATTTAACTTAGGAGATTTGAGATTCTGATGGAAAGAGGTCCTTGAGACAATAGAAGCAGCCATGGAGGAGATGAGGACATCAGCACTAAATCGGCATACCATGTTTTGCAGGGCCAGGTTGGAACAATCAAGATTACCGAAGCTGACTCCTGTTTGATTTGAGCAATTACTCTTGGAAGAAGAAAAAAAACTAAGGAAAGACACCAGTGTGTCCATGGAATTTTCATATAGTGTGCATATCATTTGAGCCTTTGGATCTCTTGATCTTGCACAATACATTGGAAGTTTGTGATTTAAATGAGGCTACAGGATATTTTTTCTCTGTGAAGGGGCATAGTGTGTTAAAAGTATGCACATTGAGTGGCACCCTAAAATGAACAAGCACGGAAGTTTTTCTAGCTTTTGTTCTGTCTCAGCTGAGTGCATCTCTTTCTCTTTATATTTATGCAAATTGCTCTTGGGTCTCCCTAAGAGTAAAAGGGGAAACCAGACGTGGACTCCTTGCACACATGCCCTTAGAGAGATGCGACTGCACCTCACTGACGAGGCCCACAGAAGGCCGAAACGATCGTCTGGGGTTTGTTGTTTCTCTTGTTCAGAGAAGAATTGCCTGGTATTTCGGTGCTGGACTGTCATTGGGCAGGGTCAGACTGATATGCTACAGGATATTTTTTTCTCTGTGAAGGGGCAAAGTGTGCTAAGAGTATGCACCCTGAGTGGCACCCTAAAATGAACAGGCACGGAAGTTTTTCTAGCTTTTGTTCTGTCTCAGCTGAGTGCATCTCTCTCTCTTTTTATATTTAAATGAGAGGCCATCAGATCTATGCTTGGAAGACCCCATCTGATCATGATATCTTCAAATCAATTAGTGGAGAGACCACCCTCCTGGATGAACTGATTGACTGCTGAGATATTCCACTTCCCAGTTACACCTGTTATGTTCACTGCTGATAGGGAGCAATGATTTCTCTCTACCCAAGACATAATCTGAGACACTTCCTGCATAACCAGAGGTCTGCTGGTACCCCCTTGATGATTTATGTAGGATGCCGCCATATTATCATCATCTGACTGGAACCGGATACAATTTTCCTCTTTTAAAAGGGACCAGGACCAAAGAGTCCGAAAAATTTCTTGGAATTCCAGAATGTTGATTGGCAACCTTGCCTCTAGAGGGGACCAAACTTCTTGTCCTCTTCAAAAATTCCAGACTGTGCCCCAGTCTGAAAGACTAGTGTCTTGTCACAATAGCCTATGACGGGCAAAGGAAGGACGCTTCAAGGGTCAAAGAAGGACCTTGTATCCACCAAGAGAGATTGTCTGACAGATAAATTCAGAGTAATCTGATGATCTAATTGCAGATAATACTTTAAACACTGATTGAGCATAGATAGTTGCAGGGGTCGTAGGACATTAGGAACCTTATCTGAAGCCGCAACCATAAGACCCACTCTACCTCCATGCATTGACCTACTGATGGAAACTAAGCAAGTTGCAGGGAAATACACGCTTTCTGAAGATTGATTCTGTGTGATTGTCAGGAATAGACGCATTAGGACTGAATCTATGATGACTCCTAGAAAAGACACCCTTGTAGCAGGAGTCAGGAACATTGATTCTCCAACTGTGGTCTTGAAGAAAATACAGTAGCCTCCGAGTATGAGCAATAGCTAGAGGCAGGGAAGGAGCCTGAATTAGGATATCAGATAAAGGGCAATTGAGAAACTGAGCTTTGATCACCGCCAACAATGCTACAAATACCTTTGTGAAGATGAAAGGAGCGGTAGCCAGACCAAAACAAAAGGGTGACAAAATGGTAATGTTGGTCTAGAAGTCTTAGGAATTGATGGTGATCTTTGCGGATGTGGTATGTTCAGGTATGCATCTTTTAGGTCTATAATTGACATGAATTGACCCTATTGGATTAAGGGTAAAATTATAGAAATAATTTCCATCTTAAAAGTGGGAATCCTGACAAACTTGTTTAGAGTTTTAAAATGGATATGAAAGTCTCCTTTTGGACAATAAACAGAAAACCCTTGAGCCTGTTGAGGCACAGGTACTGAATAAGTACTGCCATATCCTCTAATTCCTGAACACATTGCATAAAGACAGCTTCCTTTACATGATTTTTGGGGACATGAGAAATGAAATCGTCCTCCAGGAGGCCTGAAGCAAAAGCCTATTCTGTACCCGTGGGATATGTTTGTAACCCAGGGGTCCTGGACTGACTGGAACCAGGCCTCCTGAAAAAGACAGTCTGCCCCCTACCAGAAGAGAGATTAATGTGTGTTTGAACTGTTCAAACTCAGAGGAATTTGGATAAAAGAGCTTATGGTAACTTGCCAGATGATTCTGTGTTTAGCACTAATGCAAAATGTGTGGTTTTTGTTTTTAAAGAACTCTGCAATTATAGTCACTAAAACATTCCTACATAACAGAGCTATAATCCCTCAGTCACATTTTTGCCTTCAATATGGAGTGAGGTGAAAAAGTACTGAGCTACACGTCGATCTGTTTTTATAACAGTGGTTTAGACAGGAGTTTCAGCCAGGCTGTGAAAATCTTCTCCCAGAGTTCAGATGTCATAAGCTTCACAGGTGAAATGTAAATTTATCTTCCACTACCATGGTTTATCGTGTGCTGCTCTTTGCAAGTATCTTACTAGTCTACTTGAAGCAGTCTTCTGCGGCTGAGGTAAGTAACTGTGCTGACATTTAATTACAATAGACCTTTATAGAACCACCAGGTAGAAGTATAAAAATGATTCACATGGCCATGGGGAATATAGACATCGCACAACTTCTACAGTAGTTTTGAGGCTCTCTTACAACTTCTAAAAAATGACATCACTGTCTCTTTAAATTTAGCATGACCGGCTTTAGCAGTTTCCAGTGTTAGAGACAAATCTCCCCCCCAAATATCAGAGTGCATACAGTACAGTTTTAACCAACTTTCCAATTTACTTTAGACTGTCCTGAAGTAGGAAAGCTCACTTTCCTCCAGTGTCGAAATGATGGAATTCAATACTGGGCCAATTTTCTTACTTCTCTTGGTATCCTCTGTTGAGAGGTGGGACCTAGTTACTGATTGGTGGCTGCAAAGATATGCTAGCTCCCAATAGTACATTACTGCTCCTTCAATAAAGGATACTTAAATATTAAGCAAAACCGATAATAGAATGAAATCGAAAAGTTGTTTAAAAATCTATGCTCTAGGCATGCCCTACTAGGAGGAGTTCCGGAGGAGGAGCTCAGGTGAGACACCTGCTCAGAATCACCTCCACTGCAAGCTGTTGGCGATCTCTTCGCGCCCAAACCCTCAGACCCTCGGTGGCCTGCTAAGCTATTCCAACGCTTCTGGAACCTATGTAGTGCCACAATACCGCACAGAACTGTAAGCTGCAATAACCGTAGGAACCTATCATCTGCCTTAGATGTACAGTACTTTCTGCCACTGAGAGGAAAATTCATGCTGTGGTATCTGTGACTATCTCCCTGCACACCCGAATAGGAGCCGAGGACAGTCTCTGTTTGCCTTGGGTGGTCTCCTGGTACGGAGCCTCTATTGGGACCTATCTTGGCTTGTTTGCTGAGCCTGGTAAAGTGACTTTGCTGTTCCCATAGGTACTGAACACCGGAGCCCTTCATTTACCTGTACCTGCTCCTGGCCCCGCTGCTCCGGCTCAGAGCTGCGGTCCCTGGACGATCCGCTCAGTGGCTGACCCATCGACCTTCGTCTCTCCTGGTAGAGATCCGGCTGGACCCGCATCTAGTTTCGGCCCGATGTTCCCTCCCACCGGTGCTGCGAGAGGGCAGCGGGCCGCTATATTCTCCTGGGCTATTCTTTTGGATTCCGGGCTGCCCCCCCCTGCCCTCCGCGGCTCCCATTGCTGATCTGGCTGAAGGTTGTTTTTCGTCCTCGGAAGCTGTGGTCGGGTGCACCCCCCTCCCACCGGTGCTGCTTGAGGGGGGCTGTGCCAGAGAGGAGCTTGTCACGTTGTTGGTCGTACCTGGATCTCACTAGCGGGTAACGCTGTAAATAACCGGTATCTAAGAAACAGACTCTGTGTCCCTCTCTCACCCTCCCCACTAACACACTTATGCTGGTAAAAGCAAAGGGAAGGAGCTAACTCGGGGAGAAGAGAGGGGGAAACCGAAGGGGCCATACGCTCACTCTGTACCCAGGTCCACACAGGCAACACGGGATAAACTTTATTTAAAAACTTTAATCCAAACACACTATATTACCTGGCGGTTCGCCAAATTACTGAGCTTGCCTTTGTTTCTACCGGGACTTGCCCCAAAAACATTTAATTTTTCGAACATATCTATGCTTGTTAAATTGGGTTGCCGATCATCATAACTTGATTTTGTGTGCACTAATTTAGTTTTGGTTATTTAGTCTAGGGTCAAAGGGTCTAACTAAGTTCACTTAATATTTAGTAAGAATTGCTTAAACTCAGTGTTCCCCTTTACTGATACTTTGTATTTTGACCCCTGATTTGGAATCTCACTCTCTCACTAAGTAATACTTGTTAGTTTGAAGAACTCACTACGCCTATGTGTAGAGGCAGGAAACACTTGATTTAACTCATAACTCAATCTAATCTTAAATTTACATTTGAGTATGATTTGATATCTTGTGTTTTAACTTTATAGGGGGAAAGAGGAAGGGGGAAAGAGGAAGGGGGAAAGAGGAAGGGGGAAAGAGGAAGGGGGAAAGAGGAAGGGGGAAGAAGGGAAAAGAGGGATAAAAAGTTAAAAATCTGCTCCCAAGAGAACAAAAAATTTCAACTGTTTATCCTCCCTTTTATTAGTATCTACATTATATAGACTGTGAGAGGTAGTAGAGAATTTTTAATAAAGGAAGAGAGGCCAACAGGCTATAGATTCTTTTTCCAACTGTGAAATAGCCATGTCATTAGTTGTTACTTAGGAAGCTTTCACAACATCGCTTTTTGCTATCAGAAATGCTATATTCTTTATTTTTTTTGTATCTAGGGAGCCTTGTTAAACTTAACGCCTCGTTACTTTCCTCTATATATAGAGGCAGATAACTTGACACTTATGAAAGTTAATTGTTAACATTAATAGCCTGTAAGAATTGGTAACTGTATACTGCATATTTCAGATTCTGTATTACAAATTGAATAATTCTTGCCTCCTCCCCTCCCTTTTTTGTTTTGTTCTTTTTCTGAACCCACACTATAAAGTGATTGTGTATAGGGAGAACAGAACACATACTATTGACCCTCTTCTAGCTCTTCTCTAGGGAGGAGAGAGGGGAGACAAGAGGGGAAGAAAGAGAAACAAAACCTCATAGGTCTAATTAAGTATTAGTTGCTTGTACCTTGCTGCAACTTATTATCTGCTCAAATTTAGAGTCCTTGTATTTTTTGATTGCCTGTGCCTTATCACATACGGTATGTTTTTCACTTCCCACACTATCACATCCTCACCTGTAACTAAATAATACCTTACCACTTTAAAATTTGCACTTGCTTGGGTTCCTTCTCCCCCCCCCCCCCACTAGCACTCAATTCCACACTACCATCACCCCCCTTTTCCTTTTTCTTCTTTTTTTTTCCTTCTCCCTGGAAACGCTTTTTTCAACGTTTCCCTTCTCACTATTATAATTAAGCACGAAGCACATGGATACATTTCTCTCTAACTCTTCCAAGACACCTTCACCAAATATGGCAGCCAGGCACAGGGACAAGAAACTTAAAAAACTAAATTTATGCTTACCTGATAAATTTATTTCTCTTGTGGTGTAATCCAGTCCACGGATTCATCCATTACTTGTGGGATATTCTCCTTCCCAACAGGAAGCTGCAAGAGGATCACCCACAGCAGAGCTGTCTATATAGCTCCTCCCCTAACTGCCACCTCCAGTCATTTGACCGAAGACAAGCAAGAGAAAGGAGAAACTATAGGGTGCAGTGGTGACTGTAGTTTAAAAATAAAAAACACCTGCCTTAAAATAACAGGGCGGGCCGTGGACTGGCTACACCACAAGAGAAATACATTATCAGGTAAGCATAAATTTTGTTTTCTCTTGTAAGGTGTATACAGTCCACGGATTCATCCATTACTTAAGACCTTTCTCCCAAAAATAGCCTCCGAAGAAGCAAAAGTATCAAATTTGTAGAATTTAGAAAAAAGTATGAAGCGAAGACCAAGTCTCCGCCTTACAAATCTGTTCAACAGAAGCCTCATTTTTAAAAGCCCATGTGGAAGCCACCACTCTAGTGGAATGAGCTGTAATTCTTTAAGGAGGCTGCTGGCCAGCATTCTCATAAGCTAAGCGGATTATACTTCTTAACCAAAAAGAAAGAGAAGTTGCTGAAGCCTTTTGGCCTCTTCTCTGTCCAGAGTAAACAACAAACAATGCCGATGTTTGACGAAAATCCTTAGTAGCTTGTAAATAAAACTTTAAAGCACGAACCACGTCAAGATTATGTAAGAGACGTTCCTTCTTTGAAGGAGTATTAGGACACAGTGACGGAACAACAATCTCCTGATTGATATTCTTATTAGATACCACCTTAGGAAGAAACCCAGGTTTGGTGCGCAAAACTACCTTATCTGCATGGAAGATCAGATAAGGGGAATCACACTGTAAGGCAGATAACTCTGAAACTCTTCGAGCCGAAGAAATAGCTACCAAAAACAGAACTTTCCAAGATAAAAGCGTGATATCTATGGAATGCAGAGGTTCAAACGGAACCCCTTGAAGAACCTTAAGAACTAAATTTAAACTCCATGGCGGAGCAACAAGTTTAAACACAGGCTTGATTCTAACTAAAGCCTGACAAAACGCCTGAACGTCTGGAACATCCGCCAGACACTTGTGCAAAAGAATAGACCGAGCAGAAATCTGTCCCTTTAAGGAACTAGCAGACAATCCCTTCTCCAATCCCTCTTGGAGAAAAGATAATATCCTGGGAATCCTGATTTTACTCCATGAGTAACCCTTGGATTCACACCAATGAAGATATTTACACCATATCTTATGATAGATTTTCCTGGTGACAGGCTTTCGAGCCCGAGTTAAGGTATCAATGACTGACTCTGAGAAACCACGTTTTGATAAAATCAAGCGTTCAATCTCTAAGCAGTCAGGCGCAGAGAAAATAGATTTGGATGGTTGAAAGGACCCTGAAGTAGAAGGTCCTGTCTCAGCGGCAGAGTCCAAGGTGGAAGGGATGACATGTCCACCAGATCTGCATACCAAGTCCTGCGTGGCCACGCAGGTGCTATCAAAATCACCGAAGCTCTCTCCTGCTTGATCTTGGCAATCAGACGAGGGAGCAGAGGAAAAGGTGGAAACACATAAGCCAGGTTGAAGAACCAAGGCGCTGCTAGAGCATCTATCAGCGCTGCCTTGGGATCCCTGGACCTGGATCCGTAACGAGGAAGCTTGGCGTTCTTACAAGACGCCATGAGATCCAGTTCTGGTTTGCCCCAAAGTTGAATCAACTGTGCAAACACCTCCGGATGGAGTTCCCACTCCCCCGGATGAAAAGTCTGTCGACTTAGAAAATCCGCCTTCCAGTTCTCTACTCCTGGGATATGGATAGCTGATAGATGGCAAGAGTGAACCTCTGCCCATAGGATTATTTTTGAATCCTGCAACATTGCTAGTGAACTCCTTGTTCCCCCTTGATGGTTGATGTAGGCTACAGTCGTGATATTGTCCGACTGAAATCTGATGAACCTGACCGCAGCAAGCTGAGGCCAAGCCTGAAGAGCATTGAATATCGCTCTTAGTTCCAGGATGTTTATCGGAAGGAGTGCCCTCTCCCTGAGTCCACGAGCCCTGAGCCTTCAGGGAGTTCCAGACTGCACCCCAGCCCAGAAGGCTGGCATCTGTCGTTACTATTGTCCAATCTGGCCTGCTGAAGGTCATACCCTTGGACAGATGGACCCAAGCTAGCCACCAGAGAAGAGAATCCCTGGTCTCTTGATCCAGATTTAGTAGATGGGACAAATCTGTGTAATCCCCATTCCACTGACTGAGCATGCAGATTTGCAGTGGTCTGAGATGTAGGCGGGCAAACGGCACTATGTCCATTGCCGCTACCATTAAGCCGATTACTTCCATACACTGAGCCACTGAAGGGCGAGAAGTAGAATAAAGAACACGGCAGGAATTTAGAAGTTTTGACAACCTGGCCTCTGTCAGGTAAATCTTCATTTCTACAGAATCTATCAGAGTTTCTAGGAAGGAAACTCTTGTGAGAGGGGATAGAGAACTCTTTTCTTCATTCACTTTCCACCCATGAGACCTCAGGAATGCCAGCACAATGTCCGTATGGGACCTGGCGATTTGAAAATTCGACGCCTGTATCAGAATGTCGTCTAGGTAAGGGGCTACTGCTATACCCCGCGGCCTTAGGACCGCTAGGAGTGACCCTAGAACCTTCATAAAGATTCTTGGTGCCGTAGCTAACCCAAAGGGAAGAGCCACAAACTGGTAATGCCTGTCTAGGAAGGCGAACCTGAGAAACCGATGATGATCTATGTGTATCAGAATATGAAGATAAGCATCCTTTAAGTCCACGGTAGTCATATATTGACCCTCCTGGATCATAGGTAGGATGGTTTGAATAGTCTCCATCTTGAAGGATGGGACCCTGAGAAATTTGTTTAGGAGCTTGAAATCTAAGATTGGTCTGAAAGTTCCCTCTTTCTTGGGAACTACAAACAGATTTGAATAGACGCCTTGCCCCTGTTCCTCCTTTGTAACTGGGTGGATCACTCCCATAACTAGGAGGTCTTGAACACAATGTAAGAATGCCTCTCTCTTTATCTGATTTGCAGATAATTGTGAGAGATGAAATCTCCCTTTTGGGGAAGAAGCTTTGAAGCCCAGAAGATATCCCTGGGACACAATTTCCAACGCCCAGGGATCCTGGACATCTCTTGCCCAAGCCTGGGCGAAGAGAGAAACTCTGCCCCATACTAGATCCGTTTCCGGGATCGGGGGCTGATCTTTCATGCTGTCTTAGAGGCAGCAGCAGGTTTTTTTGGCCTGCTTTCCTTTGTTCCAAGCCTGGTTAGGTCTCCAGACCGGCTTGGACTGGGCAAAATTTCCCTCTTGTTTTGTATTAGAGGAAGTTGAAGCTGTGCCACTCTTGAAATTTCGAAAGGAACGAAAATTAGTCTGCTTGGTCCTTAATTTGTTGGACCTATCCTGAGGAAGGGCGTAACCTTTTCCTCCAGTAATATCAGAAATGATCTCCTTCAGTCCAGGCCCGAATAGGGTCTGCCCCTTGAAGGGAATATTGAGAAGCTTAGACTTTGAAGCAACGTCAGCTGACCAGGATTTAAGCCATAGCGCCCTACGCGTCTGAATAGCAAATCCTGAGTTTTTAGCCGTTAGCTTGGTTAAATGAACAACGGCGTCAGAAATAAATGAATTGGCTAGCTTAAGAGCTTTAAGCTTGTCAAGGATATCGTCCAATGTAGTTTCTACCTGTAGAGCCTCTTCTAGAGACTCAAACCAGAAGGCCATAGCAGCAGTGACAGGGGCAATGCATGCAAGGGGCTGGAGAATAAAACCTTGATGAATAAAAATTTTCTTAAGGTAACCCTCTAATTTTTTGTCCATTGGATCTAGAAAAGCACAACTGTCCTCGACAGGGATAGTTGTACGCTTCGCTAGGGTAGAGACTGCTCCCTCCACCTTAGGGACCGTTTGCCACAAGTCCTGTGTAGCGGCATCTATAGGAAACATCTTTTTAAAAACAGGAGGGGGAGAGAACGGTACACCTGGTCTATCCCATTCCTTAGTAATAATTTCTGAAAACCTCTTAGGTATTGGAAAAACATCAGTGTAAACAGGCACTGCATAATATTTATCCAATTTACACAATTTCTCTGGGACTACAATGGCGTCACAGTCATCCAGAGTTGCTAAAACCTCCCTGAGCAACATGCGGAGGTGTTCAAGCTTAAATTTAAATGTAGACATATCAGAATCAGGTTTAAGTGTCTTCCCTGAGTCAGAAAAATCACCCACAGATAGAAGCTCTCCTTCTTCGGCTTCTGCACATTGTGAGGGTATATCAGACATAGCTACTAAAGCGTCAGAGAGCTCTGTATTTGTTCTAGCGCCAGAGCTGTCTCGCTTTCCTTGTAACCCTGGCAGTTTGGACAATACTTCTGTAAGAGTATGATTCATAACTGCCATGTCTTGTAAAGTATACGCAATGGGCGCGCTAGATGTACTTGGCGTCCCTTGAGCGGGAGTTATAGGCTCTGACTCGTGGGGAGAGTTAGTCGGCATAACTTCTCCCTTGTCAATTTCCTCTGGTGATAAATCTTTTAAAGCCAGAATATGGTCTTTATAACTTATAGTAAGATCAGTACATTTGGTACACATTCTAAGAGGGGGTTCCACCATGGCTTCTAAACATAATGAACAAGGAGTTTCCTCTATGTCAGACATGTTTAACAGACTAGTAATGAGACCAGCAAGCTTTGAAAACACTTTAATGTGAAAAAGCAGAATATAAAAAACGGTACTGTGCCTTTAAAGGGAAAAAAACAAACACAAAAACTGCAAAACAGTGAAAAAAAGCAGTTAACTTTATGAAATTTTTACAGTGTATAACAGACTAAAATAGCATTGCACCCACTTGCAAATGGATGATTAACCCCTCAGGCTCAAAAACGAAGCAAAAACAGAATTTATGCTTACCTGATAAATTACTTTCTCCAACGGTGTGTCCGGTCCACAGCGTCATCCTTACTTGTGGGATATTCTCTTCCCCAACAGGAAATGGCAAAGAGCCCAGCAAAGCTGGTCACCTGATCCCTCCTAGGCTCCGCCTACCCCAGTCATTCGACCGACGTACAGGAGGAAATATGCATAGGAGAAACCATATGATACCGTGGTGACTGTAGTTAGAGAAAATAATTCATCAGACCTGATTAAAAAAACCAGGGCGGGCCGTGGACCGGACACACCGTTGGAGAAAGTAATTTATCAGGTAAGCATAAATTCTGTTTTCTCCAACATAGGTGTGTCCGGTCCACGGCGTCATCCTTACTTGTGGGAACCAATACCAAAGCTTTAGGACACGGATGAAGGGAGGGAGCAAATCAGGTCACCTAAACGGAAGGCACCACGGCTTGCAAATGCCCCATAATTGAGTTATTTGGGCAAAGATTTCCGGATGGAGTTCCCACTCCCCCGGATGGAATGTCTGACGACTCAGAAAATCCGCTTCCCAATTTTCCACTCCTGGGATGTGGATTGCAGACAAGTGGCAGGAGTGATCCTCCGCCCATTGATTTATCTTGGTCACTTCCTCCATCGCCAGGGAGCTTCTTGTTCCCCCCTGATGGTTGATATATGCAACAGTCGTCATGTTGTCTGATTGAAACCTTATGAATTTGGCCTTTGCTAGTTGAGGCCAAGCTTTGAGAGCATTGAATATCGCTCTCAGTTCCAGAATGTTTATCGGGAGAAGAGATTCTTCCCGAGACCATAGACCCTGAGCTTTCAGGGGTTCCCAGACCGCGCCCCAGCCCACCAGACTGGCGTCGGTCGTGACAATGACCCACTCTGGTCTGCGGAAGCTCATTCCCTGTGACAGGTTGTCCAGGATCAGCCACCAACAGAGTGAATCTCTGGTCTTTTGATCTACTTGAATCGTCGGAGACAAGTCTGTATAATCCCCATTCCACTGTCTGAGCATGCACAGTTGTAATGGTCTTAGATGAATTCGTGCAAAAGGAACTATGTCCATTGCTGCAACCATCAATCCTATTACTTCCATGCACTGCGCTATGGAAGGACGAAGAACAGAATGAAGTACTTGACAAGAGCTTAGAATTTTTGATTTTCTGACCTCTGTCAGAAAAATCCTCATTTCTAAGGAATCTATTATTGTTCCCAAGAAGGGAACTCTTTTTGACGGAGACAGAGAACTTTTTTCCTTGTTCACTTTCCATCCGTGAGATCTGAGAAAGGCTAGGACGATGTCCGTATGAGCCTTTGCTTTTGACAGAGACGACGCTTGAATCAGGATGTCGTCCAAGTAAGGTACTACTGCAATGCCCCTTGGCCTTAGAACCGCTAGAAGGGACCCTAGTACCTTTGTGAAAATTCTCGGAGCAGTGGCTAATCCGAATGGAAGTGCCACAAACTGGTAATGCTTGTCCAGAAAAGCGAACCTTAGGAACTGATGATGTTCCTTGTGGATAGGAATATGTAGGTACGCATCCTTTAAATCCACCGTGGTCATAAATTGACCTTCCTGGATGGTGGGAAGGATGGTTCGAATGGTTTCCATTTTGAACGATGGAACCCTGAGAAATTTGTTTAGGATCTTGAGATCTAAAATTGGTCTGAATGTTCCCTCTTTTTTGGGAACTATGAACAGGTTGGAGTAAAACCCCATCCCTTGTTCTCCTATTGGAACTGGATGAATTACTCCCATCTTTAACAGGTCTTCTACACAATGTAAGAATGCCTGTCTTTTTATTTGGTTTGAAGATAATTGAGACCCGTGGAACCTTCCCCTTGGGGGTAGTTCCTTGAATTCTAGGAGATAACCTTGAGAAACTATTTCTAGTGCCCAAGGATCCTGAACATCTCTTGCCCAAGCCTGAGCAAAGAGAGAGAGTCTGCCCCCCACCAGATCCGGTCCCCGATCGGGGGTCATCCCTTCATGCTGTTTTGGTAGCAGTGGCAGGCTTCTTGGCCTGCTTACCCTTGTTCCAGCCTTGCATCGGTCTCCAGGCTGGTTTGGGTTGTGAAGTATTACCCTCTTGCTTAGAGGATGTAGAATTAGAGGCTGGTCCGTTTCTGCGAAAGGGACGAACATTAGGTTTATTTTTAGCCTTAAAAGACCTATCCTGAGGGAGGGCGTGGCCCTTTCCCCCGGTGATGTCTGAAATAATCTCTTTCAAATCAGGACCAAACAGTGTTTTACCCTTGAAAGGGATGTTAAGCAATTTTGTCTTGGAAGACACATCCGCTGACCAAGACTTTAGCCAAAGCGCTCTGCGCGCCACGATAGTAAACCCTGAATTTTTCGCCGCTAATCTAGCTAATTGCAAAGCGGCATCTAAAATAAAAGAGTTAGCCAATTTAAGTGCTTGAACTCTGTCCATAACCTCCTCATACGAAGATTCTTTATTGAGCGACTTTTCTAGTTCTTCGAACCAGAAACACGCTGCCGTAGTGACAGGAACAATGCATGAAATTGGTTGTAGAAGGTAACCTTGCTGAACAAACATCTTTTTAAGCAAACCCTCTAATTTTTTATCCATAGGATCTTTGAAAGCACAACTATCTTCTATAGGAATAGTAGTGCGTTTGTTTAGAGTAGAAACCGCCCCCTCGACCTTGGGGACTGTCTGCCATAAGTCCTTTCTGGGGTCGACTATAGGAAATAATTTTTTAAATATAGGGGGAGGAACAAAAGGTATGCCGGGCCTTTCCCACTCTTTATTTACTATGTCCGCCACCCGCTTGGGTATAGGAAAAGCATCGGGGGGCACCGGAACCTCTAGGAACTTGTCCATCTTACATAATTTCTCTGGAATGACCAAATTGTCACAATCATCCAGAATAGATAATACCTCCTTAAGCAGTGCGCGGAGATGTTCTAATTTAAATTTAAATGTTACAACATCAGGTTCAGCTTGTTGAGAAATTTTTCCTGAATCTGAAATTTCTCCCTCAGACAAAACCTCCTTCCTGGCCCCTTCAGATTGGTGTGAGGGTATGTCAGAACAGTTATCATCAGCGTCCTCTTGCTCTTCAGTGTTTAAAACAGAGCAATCGCACTTTCTCTGATAAGTAAGCATTTTGGATAAAATGTTTGCAATAGAATTATCCATTACAGCCGTTAATTGTTGCATGGTAATAAGTATTGGCGCACTAGATGTACTAGGGGCCTCTTGTGTGGGCAAAACTGGTGTAGACACAGAAGGGGATGATGCAGTATCATGCTTACTCCCCTCATTTGAGGAATCATCTTGGGCAATATCATTATCAGTGGCATCATTGTCCCTACTTTGTTTGGACACTATGACACAATCACATAAATTTAAATGGGGAGAAACCTTGGTTTTCATACATATAGAACATCGCTTATCTGATGGTTCAGACATGTTAAACAGGCTTAAACTTGTCAACAAAGCACAAAAAACGTTTTAAAATAAAACCGTTACTGTCACTTTAAATTTTAAACTGAACACACTTTATTACTGAATATGTGAAAAAGTATGAAGGAATTGTTCAAAATTCACCACAGTGTCTTAAAGCCTTAAAAGTATTGCACACCAAATTTGAAAGCTTTAACCCTTAAAATAACGGAACCGGAGCCGTTTTTACATTTAACCCCTATACAGTCCCAGGTATCTGCTTTGCTGAGACCCAACCAAGCCCAGAGGGGAATACGATACCAAATGACGCCTTCTATAAGCTTTTTCAGTGGTTCTTAGCTCCTCACACATGCATCTGCATGCCTTGCTCTCCAAAAACAACTGCGCATTAGTGGCGCGAAAATGAGGCTCTGCCTATGACTAGAAAAGGCCCCCATCTGAAAAAGGTGTCCAATACAGTGCCTGCCGTTTTTTTAAAACAATCCCCAAGATTATAATAACTATTAAGAGTTATAATCTGCAAAATATGCTTAGCAAAGTAATCGTTTTAGCCCAGAAAAATGTCAACCAGTTTTTTAAGCCCTTATGAAGCCCTTTATTCTTTTACTTAATCTAAGAAAATGGCTTACCGGTCCCCATAGGGGAAATGACAGCCTTCCAGCATTACATAGTCTTGTTAGAAATGTGGCCAGTCATACCTCAAGCAGAAAAGTCTGCCAACTGTTTCCCCCAACTGAAGTTACTTCATCTCAACAGTCCTGTGTGGAAACAGCAATCGATTTTAGTAACGTTTGCTAAAATCATCTTCCTCTTACAAACAGAAATCTTCATCTCTTTTCTGTTTCAGAGTAAATAGTACATACCAGCACTATTTTAAAATAACAAACACTTGATTGAAGGATAAAAACTACATTTAAACACCAAAAAACTCTTAACCATCTCCGTGGAGATGTTGCCTGTGCAACAGCAAAGAGAATGACTGGGGTAGGCGGAGCCTAGGAGGGATCATGTGACCAGCTTTGCTGGGCTCTTTGCCATTTCCTGTTGGGGAAGAGAATATCCCACAAGTAAGGATGACGCCGTGGACCGGACACACCTATGTTGGAGAAAAAAACGGTAAAACCGTTATAACAATCACAAGCAAACTGCCACAGCTCTACTGTGGCTCCTACCTTCCCATAAAACGACTTTTGTAGGCACAAAAACCCCTAAACAGAGGTCCAATATGTCAGGGGACTCCTTCAGGGAAGCTGGATGTCTCAGAATGTAAAAACAACTGAGCAATTAGAGCGCGAAAATAGGCCCCTCCCACCATGCACTCAAAGTGAAAGGGCCTTACATAACTACTCCTAGGAGAAATCTAGTCAGCCATGTGGAAAACTAGGCCCCAAATAAAGATTTATCACCCTCAGTAAAAAAACGTTCTTTATATATATGCAAACATTTTACATTCTAAGCCATAATAGCAAGTAATATGAATATTACCCTTTACTGCAAGCATGATGCCAGTCGTTTATTAAATCACTGCAATCAGGCTTACCTTAAATATATCAGGCACTGTCAGCATTTTCTAGTTCTTATCATCTCTCTAGAAAAAAATATACTGAACATACCTCAGGGCAGTTAATTCTGCAGGCCGTTCCCCCAGCTGAAGTTTCCCCATACTCTTCAGTTATGTGTGATTACAGCAGTGGACCTTAGTTACAACCTTCTAAGATCATCAAAAACCTCAGGCAAAACTCTTCTTCTAATATCTGCCTGAGGTAAAAAAACAGTACAATGCCGATACCGTTTAAAAATAAACTTTTGATTGAAGATAAACTACACTACTTCACCACATCTCTCTTGATACTTCCCTTGTCGAGAGATGCAAGAGAATGACTGGAGGTGGCAGTTAGGGGAGGAGCTATATAGACAGCTCTGCTGTGGGTGATCCTCTTGCAGCTTCCTGTTGGGAAGGAGAATATCCCACAAGTAATGGATGAATCCGTGGACTGGATACACCTTACAAGAGAAATACTCATGATCTCGCTACTGAGACCCAATTAACCTCTGCTGGTAATTCCATAACTTCTGAAACTACTAATCTACAATCCCTGGTAACCAGTATTTCAGACGCACTCACACCTAAATTTGATGCACTCAAATCAGAAATTAAGCAAGATATTACTTCCCTAACCCAAGAGGTCAGACAATTCTCGAATAGACTACAGGAAGTAGAGCAGAGGGTGTCTGATCTTGAAGACTTAGCAACACTACACAATGCTAAGCTCGAGACCTCAACTAAAAATTTGCAAAAAATAACTGACAGGCTGGAGGATTTGAAAAATCGCTCCAGACGAAACAATAAAAGAATAATAGGCCTCCCAGAGGATAAACAATCTGAAAATCTTGGTCTTTTCATATCAGACACACTCACTAAAGCTCTAAAGATTCCACCTACCTATCACCCGATCCTAGTGGAAAGAGCCCATAGAATAGGCGCCCCTCGATTAGACAACAGAAATGGAAGCATGCCCAGACCTGTTATTGCTAAGCTACTCAATTATCAGGACAAGAATATGTTAATGCAACACTTCCGTAAAAACCAGCCAATTTTCATAGAAAACAATTATATTTTAATGTTCCAAGGTTTCTCGGCCGATACAGCTTCCAAGAGAAGAGAGCTGGCTCCGATCTGTTCCAAGTTTATCCAGCATGGGTACAGAGCCACTATAATGTACCCTTCTAAACAGAGTGGTTGTGAGGGAGACAACACATATATTTGAGGAGGGTCCAACGGCGGAAAAGTTCCTTCAGACACATAACTGTATGACCAAACTAGTTTCTTAGTTAGATGATAGATCCTATGGCTAGGGTAGCCCATGGGATAGGGGACGGGAATGTCTCCTCCTTCCCCCCCCTTTTTTTCTCTCTCTCTCTCTCCACTTCCCTGCTCTCTGTCCTCCCCCCTCCATCCCCCATATATAAATCATATAAATGTTGGATAAACTCAAGTTAGTATCTTGGAACGTAAGGGGAATCTCAACTCCTATTAAACGGAAGGCAATCCTTACACACCTACGGAAACTCCATGCAGATATTGAATTCATACAGGAAACCCATTTAAATCTAGAGGAATCTTTAAAATTAAAGACAACATGGGTAAGAGAAATCTTTGCAGCCCCAAGTATTGGAAAAAAAGGGGAGTGGCTATACTAATAGGGAAAAGAGCCCAAGTGGAGATCTTGCACTCTGAGATAAATTCTGGGGGGAGATTTGTCCTGGTGAAAATGAACGCAGACCAAGTGAACTACACACTTTGTAATATATATGGTCCCAATGCAACTGACCATGTGTTTTGGGACCTAATACAATCCAAACTCTTACTAATTAGCGAAGGCTACCTGATCTTAGGAGGGGACTTTAACATGGCCCCACAATGCCCCCTAGACAGACTTAGAAATAATACTAAGCTCTTAAAGCAGAAGAAAGACAGTCTAGGCACTAAACTGTTCAATAAAATCAAACAGAACCTTGCAATACGGGATATCTGGAGACTCCAGAATCCTGATATCCAGGAATTTACGTATCTTTCTAAAGCTCATAAAACTCTCTCCAGGATCGACCTATTCTTGACTGATGAACGCCTTTGTATTACAAAGGTGAAGGCAGGAATAACGCCGATACTCTTATCCGATCATGGGCCTATCTTTTTGGAGCTTTGTCTGGGTCAATCAAAACCCAAATCACTACGTTTCTTTTTTCCTTACCATCTTACTTCCGACGCAAAATTAAAAAATTGGCTTAGGAACAAGTTTAATGATTTTGCCCATTTTAACTGCGATTATATTCGGCGCCCAGATATTTTTTGGGAGACGGCTAAAGCAGTACTCAGAGGGGAAATCACGGCATACGTTATGCAAAACAAGAAGATAAGGGCTAGAGAGAAGGAAATACGCAATTCACTGATCAACTCTTACAACCTTTTCTTACTTGAAAGAACCCCCCAAAACTGGGCAAGATATGTTTGTGCCAAAAGTGCTAGAGATACTTTTTTATAACTCTTGAAACACACACAAAGAGCTTAGATTTCAAGCAAAGTTGTATAGATTTGGCAACAAATCAGGGAAAATGTTAGCTAAACTGATCAAAAATGAGAACAAAAAACCCACTATAGAAAAAATTCAGTATAATGGGAAACCTGTAAAGAGTCGTATAGACCAATTGCTCTATTAAACTCTGATTACAAAATAATGTCCTCAATTTTGGCAACTAGGCTCCAGATTATTTTAGCAAAAATAATTCACTCAGACCAAGCTGGTTTTCTTAATAAACGCAACTACAAAAATCAGGGAACAACTTGTTACAATGGAATTCATCCAGAAACAGGCTGGGGTAGTGGTGGGGAGAGAGGACCTCCCGGACCTGGCCATCCTGTCAATCGATGCAGAAAAAGCATTTGACTCAGTAACTCCAACATATAACGACCTCTCTAATGAATTTTGGGATTAAGGGTAATTTTCCTAAATTCATAGAAAATATATATAACCAATCGTATACAAGCTTGATAAACAATATTGTTTCCTCCTCGATTGCATTGAACAGGGGCACGCGCCAGGGGTGTCCTCTCTTCCCGCTTCTTTTTGACGTAGCTATCGAACCTTTGGCAATTATGATAAGAAAATATCTAGAAGGCATAAAAATCCGAAAACATGAAATGAAAGTTGGACTTTATGCAGACGATTTACTTATTTACCTGTCTAACACGGAGTTAAATATACCAAAACTGTTACAAATAACTAATCACTTTGGCTCCTTTTTGGGCTACAAAGTAAATCCATCAAAAACCGAGTTACTGTGGCTTAGGAAAAGTACTAACCACATCTCAAGTCTTCCCTTCAGGGAGGTCACGGAATCCTTTAAATATCTTGGGATTCACATTCCGATCGATTTGGGAGATCTGTATAAAATAAATATAACTCCAATGCTTAACTATATTAAAGAAAAACTTAGAACCTGGCACAAATTACCATGATTAATATCTGGACGGTCAGCTTTATTTAAGATGGTCTTGCTTCCAAAGCTGCTCTATGTCCTCCAGAACGTTCCAATAATTTTATTAGAAAAAGATGTCCGCTCTATTAACACTTCAATTAGACAATTTATCTGGCAGTGGAAAAGATCTCAGATCTCTTTTTTTAAACTGGCTGTGCCAAGAGAATTTGGAGGCTTAGCATTGCCAAATTTGAGATCTTATAATCTGTTTCTTAGCCCGCGTAGTGGCAGATTGGATCTTCTCCAAAAATTACGTTGTAAATAATGAGCTTGAATTAAACATATGTGAACCATTTATTCCCGTAGCCTTGATCCACTCCGTGCTAAAAGATCTGCCAATAGGTATCAAAGAACTCAAAACCATATTGAACCCTCTTAAAGCATGGTGGAAACTAACTAAATCTCTCTCTATAAATAGTTCAGCTTCGAAATACCTTCCTTTGGTAGGAAACCCCAACTTCCAAGTAGGCTTAAACTCAGTGATCTTTAGTAGATGGCATAACACTGGCCTAGACAGGGTAATACTTTTAATTGATCAAGATAGAAAATGTGTAAAGTCTTTTGAGGAGCTGAAAAAACATAATTTATGTAAGAACTTACCTGATAAATTCATTTCTTTCATATTAGCAAGAGTCCATGAGCTAGTGACGTATGGGATATACATTCCTACCAGGAGGGGCAAAGTTTCCCAAACCTCAAAATGCCTACAAATACACCCCTCACCACACCCACAAATCAGTTTAACGAATAGCCAAGAAGTGGGGTGATAAGAAAAAAGTGCGAAGCATAAATATAAGGAATTGGAATAATTGTGCTTTATACAAAAAACATAATTTATGCTTACCTGATAAATTCCTTTCTTCTGTAGTGTGATCAGTCCACGGGTCATCATTACTTCTGGGATATTAACTGCTCCCCTACAGGAAGTGCAAGAGGATTCACCCAGCAGAGCTGCATATAGCTCCTCCCCTCTACGTCACTCCCAGTCATTCGACCAAGGACCAACGAGAAAGGAAAAGCCAAGGGTGAAGTGGTGACTGGAGTATAAATTAAAAAATATTTACCTGCCTTAAAAACAGGGCGGGCCGTGGACTGATCACACTACAGAAGAAAGGAATTTATCAGGTAAGCATAAATTATGTTTTCTTCTGTTAAGTGTGATCAGTCCACGGGTCATCATTACTTCTGGGATACCAATACCAAAGCAAAAGTACACGGATGACGGGAGGGATAGGCAGACTCTTTATACAGAAGGAACCACTGCCTGAAGAACCTTTCTCCCAAAAATAGCCTCCGATGAAGCAAAGGTGTCAAATTTGTAAAATTTGGAAAAAGTTTGAAGCGAAGACCAAGTTGCAGCCTTGCAAATCTGTTCAACAGAGGCCTCATTCTTGAAGGCCCAAGTGGAAGCCACAGCTCTAGTAGAATGAGCTGTAATTCTTTCAGGGGGCTGCTGTCCAGCAGTCTCATAAGCTAAACGAATTATGCTACGAAGCCAAAAAGAAAGAGAGGTAGCGGAAGCTTTTTGACCTCTCCTCTGCCCAGAGTAAATGACAAACAGAGAAGACGTTTGTCGGAATTCCTTAGTTGCCTGCAAGAAAAATTTTAGAGCCCGGACTACATCCAGGTTGTGCAGTAGACGTTCCTTCTTTGAAGAAGGATTTGGGCATAAAGAAGGAACAACAATCTCTTGATTGATATTCCTGTTAGTAACTACCTTAGGTAAGAACCCAGGTTTAGTACGCAGGACTACCTTATCCGAATGAAAAATCAAATAAGGAGAATCACAATGTATGGCTGATATTTCAGAGACTCTTCGAGCCGAGGAAATAGCCATTAAAAATAGAACTTTCCAAGATAACAACTTTATATCAATGGAATGAAGGGGTTCAAACGGAACGCCCTGTAAAACATTAAGAACAAGGTTTAAACTCCATGGTGGAGCAACAGTTTTAAACACAGGCTTAATCCTGGCCAAAGCCTGACAAAAAGCCTGGACGTCAGGAACTTCTGACAGACGTTTGTGTAATAGAATGGACAGAGCTGAGATCTGTCCCTTTAATGACCTAGCAGATAAACCCTTTTCTAAACCTTCTTGTAGAAAAGACAATATCCTAGGAATCCTAACCTTACTCCAAGAGTAACCTTTGGATTCACACCAATGTAGGTATTTACGCCATATCTTATGGTAAATCTTTCTGGTAACAGGTTTCCTAGCCTGTATTAAGGTGCTAATAACTGACTCAGAAAACCCACGTCTTGATAAAATCAAGCGTTCAATTTCCAAGCAGTCAGCTTCAGAGAAGTTAGATTTTGATGTTTGAAGGGACCCTGTATCAGAAGGTCCTGTTTCAGAGGTAGAGACCAAGGCGGACAGGATGACATGTCCACCAGGTCTGCGTACCAAGTCCTGCGTGGCCACGCAGGTGCTATTAGAATCACTGATGCTCTCTCTTGTTTGATTCTGGCTATCAATCGAGGAAGCAACGGGAAGGGTGGAAACACGTAAGCCATCCTGAAGTCCCAAGGTGCTGTCAGAGCATCTATCAGGACTGCTCCTGGATCCCTGGATCTGGACCCGTAACGAGGAAGCTTGGCGTTCTGTCGAGACGCCATGAGATCTATCTCTGGTTTGCCCCAACGTCGAAGTATTTGGGCAAAGACCTCCGGATGAAGTTCCCACTCCCCCGGATGAAAAGTCTGACGACTTAAGAAATCCGCCTCCCAGTTCTCCACTCCCGGGATGTGGATTGCTGACAGGTGGCAAGAGTGAGACTCTGCCCAGCGAATTATCTTTGATACTTCCATCATAGCTAGGGAGCTTCTTGTCCCTCCCTGATGGTTGATGTAAGCTACAGTCGTGATGTTGTCCGACTGAAACCTGATGAACCCCCGAGTTGTCAACTGGGGCCAAGCCAGGAGGGCATTGAGAACTGCTCTCAATTCCAGAATGTTTATTGGCAAGAGACTCTCCTCCTGACTCCATAGTCCCTGAGCCTTCAGGGAATTCCAGACGGCACCCCAACCTAGACGGCTGGCGTATGTTGTTACAATTGTCCAGTCTGGTCTGCTGAATGGCATCCCCCTGGACAGGTGTGGCCGAGAAAGCCACCATAGAAGAGAATTTCTGGTCTCTTGATTCAGATTCAGAGAAGGGGATAAGTCTGAGTAATCCCCATTCCACTGACCTAGCATGCACAGTTGCAGTGGTCTGAGGTGTAAGCGTGCAAAGGGTACTATGTCCATTGCCGCTACCATTAAGCCGATTACCTCCATACATTGAGCCACTGACGGGTGTTGAATGGAATGAAGAGTGCGGCAAGCACTTTGAAGTCTTGTTAGCCTGTCCTCTGTCAGGTAAATCTTCATTTCTACAGAATCTATAAGAGTCCCCAGGAAAGGAACTCTTGTGAGTGGAACGAGTGAACTTTTCTTTTCGTTCACCTTCCATCCATGTGACCTTAGAAATGCCAGCACTAACTCTGTATGAGATTTGGCAGTTTGAAAGCTTGAAGCTTGTATCAGAATGTCGTCTAGGTATGGAGCTACCGAGATTCCCCGCGGTCTTAGTACCGCCAGAAGAGCACCCAGAACCTTTGTGAAGATTCTTGGCGCTGTAGCCAATCCGAATGGAAGAGCCACAAACTGGTAATGCCTGTCTAGGAAGGCAAACCTTAGGTACCGGTAATGATCTTTGTGAATCGGTATGTGCAGGTAAGCATCTTTTAAATCTACAGTGGTCATGTACTGACCCTCTTGGATCATAGGTAAAATTGTCCGAATAGTCTCCATCTTGAACGATGGAACTCTTAGGAATTTGTTTAGGATCTTTAAGTCCAGGATTGGTCTGAAAGTTCCCTCTTTTTTGGGAACCACAAACAGATTTGAGTAAAAACAGAATTTATGTTTACCTGATAAATTTCTTTCTCCAACGGTGTGTCCGGTCCACGGCGTCATCCTTACTTGTGGGATATTCTCTTCCCCAACAGGAAATGGCAAAGAGCCCAGCAAAGCTGGTCACATGATCCCTCCTAGGCTCCGCCTACCCCAGTCATTCGACCGACGTTAAGGAGGAATAATAGCATAGGAGAAACCATATGGTACCGTGGTGACTGTAGTTAAAGAAAATAAATTATCAGACCTGATTAAAAAACCAGGGCGGGCCGTGGACCGGACACACCGTTGGAGAAAGAAATTTATCAGGTAAACATAAATTCTGTTTTCTCCAACATAGGTGTGTCCGGTCCACGGCGTCATCCTTACTTGTGGGAACCAATACCAAAGCTTTAGGACACGGATGAAGGGAGGGAGCAAATCAGGTCACCTAAATGGAAGGCACCACGGCTTGCAAAACCTTTCTCCCAAAAATAGCCTCAGAAGAAGCAAAAGTATCAAACTTGTAAAATTTGGTAAAAGTGTGCAGTGAAGACCAAGTCGCTGCCCTACATATCTGATCAACAGAAGCCTTGTTCTTGAAGGCCCATGTGGAAGCCACAGCCCTAGTGGAATGAGCTGTGATTCTTTCGGGAGGCTGCCGTCCGGCAGTCTCGTAAGCCAATCTGATGATGCTTTTAATCCAAAAAGAGAGAGAGGTAGAAGTTGCTTTTTGACCTCTCCTTTTACCTGAATAAACAACAAACAAGGAAGATGTTTGTCTAAAATCCTTTGTAGCATCTAAATAGAATTTTAGAGCGCGAACAACATCCAAATTGTGCAACAAGCGTTCCTTCTTTGAAACTGGTTTCGGACACAGAGAAGGTACGATAATCTCCTGGTTAATGTTTTTGTTAGAAACAACTTTTGGAAGAAAACCAGGTTTAGTACGTAAAACCACCTTATCTGCATGGAACACCAGATAAGGAGGAGAACACTGCAGAGCAGATAATTCTGAAACTCTTCTAGCAGAAGAAATTGCAACTAAAAACAAAACTTTCCAAGATAATAACTTAATATCAACGGAATGTAAGGGTTCAAACGGAACCCCCTGAAGAACTGAAAGAACTAAATTGAGACTCCAAGGAGGAGTCAAAGGTTTGTAAACAGGCTTGATTCTAACCAGAGCCTGAACAAAGGCTTGAACATCTGGCACAGCTGCCAGTTTTTTGTGAAGTAACACCGACAAGGCAGAAATCTGTCCCTTCAGGGAACTTGCCGATAATCCTTTTTCCAATCCTTCTTGAAGGAAGGATAGAATCCTAGGAATCTTAACCTTGTCCCAAGGGAATCCTTTAGATTCACACCAACAGATATATTTTTTCCAAATTTTGTGGTAAATCTTTCTAGTTACAGGCTTTCTGGCCTGAACAAGAGTATCGATAACAGAATCTGAGAAACCTCGCTTCGATAAAATCAAGCGTTCAATCTCCAAGCAGTCAGCTGGAGTGAAACCAGATTCGGATGTTCGAACGGACCCTGAACAAGAAGGTCTCGTCTCAAAGGTAGCTTCCAAGGTGGAGCCGATGACATATTCACCAGATCTGCATACCAAGTCCTGCGTGGCCACGCAGGAGCTATCAAGATCACCGACGCCCTCTCCTGATTGATCCTGGCTACCAGCCTGGGGATGAGAGGAAACGGCGGGAACACATAAGCTAGTTTGAAGGTCCAAGGTGCTACTAGTGCATCCACTAGAGCCGCCTTGGGATCCCTGGATCTGGACCCGTAGCAAGGAACTTTGAAGTTCTGACGAGAGGCCATCAGATCCATGTCTGGAATGCCCCATAGTTGAGTGACTTGGGCAAAGATTTCCGGATGGAGTTCCCACTCCCCCGGATGCAATGTCTGACGACTCAGAAAATCCGCTTCCCAATTTTCCACTCCCGGGATGTGGATAGCAGACAGGTGGCAGGAGTGAGACTCCGCCCATAGAATGATCTTGGTCACTTCTTCCATCGCTAGGGAACTCCTTGTTCCCCCCTGATGGTTGATGTACGCAACAGTCGTCATGTTGTCTGATTGAAACCGAATGAACTTGGTCCTCGCTAGCTGAGGCCAAGCCTTGAGAGCATTGAATATCGCTCTCAGTTCCAGAATATTTATCGGTAGAAGAGATTCTTCCCGAGACCAAAGACCCTGAGCTTTCAGGGATCCCCAGACCGCGCCCCAGCCCATCAGACTGGCGTCGGTCGTGACAATGACCCACTCTGGTCTGCGGAATGTCATCCCTCGTGACAGGTTGTCCAGGGACAGCCACCAACGGAGTGAGTCTCTGGTCCTCTGATTTACTTGTATCTTTGGAGACAAGTCTGTATAGTCCCCATTCCACTGACTGAGCATGCACAGTTGTAATGGTCTTAGATGAATGCGCGCAAAAGGAACTATGTCCATTGCCGCTACCATCAACCCGATCACTTCCATGCACTGAGCTACGGAAGGAAGAGGAACGGAATGAAGTATCCGACAACAGTCCAGAAGCTTTGTCTTTCTGGCCTCTGTTAGAAAAATCCTCATTTCTGAGGAGTCTATAATTGTTCCCAAGAAGGGAACCCTTGTTGACGGGGATAGAGAACTCTTTTCCACGTTCACTTTCCAGCCGTGAGATCTGAGAAAGGCCAGGACGATGTCCGTGTGAGCCTTTGCTCGAGGGAGGGACGACGCTTGAATCAGAATGTCGTCCAGGTAAGGTACTACTGCAATGCCCCTTGGTCTTAGTACCGCTAGAAGGGACCCTAGTACCTTTGTGAAAATCCTTGGAGCAGTGGCTAATCCGAAAGGAAGCGCCACAAACTGGTAATGTTTGTCCAGGAATGCAAACCTTAGGAACCGATGATGTTCCTTGTGGATAGGAATATGTAGATACGCATCCTTTAAATCCACCGTGGTCATGAATTGACCTTCCTGGATGGAAGGAAGGATAGTTCGAATGGTTTCCATCTTGAACGATGGGACCTTGAGAAATTTGTTTAAGATCTTGAGATCTAAGATTGGTCTGAACGTTCCCTCTTTTTTGGGAACTATGAACAGATTGGAGTAGAACCCCATCCCTTGTTCTCTTAATGGAACAGGATGAATCACTCCCATTTTTAACAGGTCTTCTACACAATGTAAGAACGCCTGTCTTTTTATGTGGTCTGAAGACAACTGAGACCTGTGGAACCTCCCCCTTGGGGGAAGTCCCTTGAATTCCAGAAGATAACCCTGGGAGACTATTTCTAGCGCCCAAGGATCCAGAACATCTCTTGCCCAAGCCTGAGCGAAGAGAGAGAGTCTGCCCCCCACCAGATCCGGTCCCGGATCGGGGGCCAATATTTCATGCTGTCTTGGTAGCAGTGACAGGTTTCTTGGCCTGCTTTCCCTTGTTCCAGCCTTGCATTGGTCTCCAAGCTGGCTTGGCTTGAGAAGTATTACCCTCTTGCTTAGAGGACGTAGCACTTTGGGCTGGTCCGTTTTTACGAAAAGGACGAAAATTAGGTCTATTTTTTGCCTTGAAAGGCCTATCCTGAGGAAGGGCGTGGCCCTTACCCCCAGTGATATCAGAGATAATCTCTTTCAAGTCAGGGCCAAACAGCGTTTTCCCCTTGAAAGGAATGTTTAGTAACTTGTTCTTGGAAGACGCATCAGCCGACCAAGATTTCAACCAAAGCGCTCTGCGCGCCACAATAGCAAACCCAGAATTCTTAGCCGCTAACCTAGCCACTTGCAAAGTGGCGTCTAGAGTGAAAGAATTAGCCAATTTGAGAGCATTGATTCTGTCCATAATCTCCTCATAAGGAGGAGAATCACTATCGAGCACCTTAATCAGTTCATCAAACCAGAAATATGCAGCTGTAGTGACAGGGACAATGCATGAAATGGGTTGTAGAAGGTAACCCTGCTGAACAAACATCTTTTTAAGCAAACCTTCTAATTTTTTATCCATAGGATCTTTGAAAGCACAACTATCCTCTATGGGTATAGTGGTGCGTTTGTTTAAAGTAGAAACCGCTCCCTCGACCTTGGGGACTGACTGCCATAAGTCCTTTCTGGGGTCGACCATAGGAAACAATTTTTTAAATATGGGGGGAGGGACGAAAGGAATACCGGGCCTTTCCCATTCTTTATTAACAATGTCCGCCACCCGCTTGGGTATAGGAAAAGCTTCTGGGAGCCCCGGCACCTCTAGGAACTTGTCCATTTTACATAGTTTCTCTGGAATGACCAACTTTTCACAATCATCCAGAGTGGATAATACCTCCTTAAGCAAAATGCGGAGATGTTCCAACTTAAATTTAAATGTAATCACATCAGATTCAGCCTGATGAGAAATGTTCCCTGAATCAGTAATTTCTCCCTCAGACAAAACCTCCCTGGCCCCCTCAAACTGGATTAGGGGCCCTTCAGAGATATTAATATCAGCGTCGTCATGCTCTTCAGTAACTAAAACAGAGCAGCCACGCTTACGCTGACAAGGGTTCATTTTGGCTAAAATGTTTTTGACAGAATTATCCATTACAGCCGTTAATTGTTGCATAGTAAGGAGTATTGGCGCGCTAGATGTACTAGGGGCCTCCTGAGTGGGCAAGACTCGTGTAGACGAAGGAGGGAATGATGCAGTACCATGCTTACTCCCCTCACTTGAGGAATCATCTTGGGCATCATTGTCATCTGGTAGTTCAGACATGTTAAACAGGCATAAACTTGATAAGAAAGTACAAAAAACGTTTTAAAATAAAACCGTTACTGTCACTTTAAATTTTAAACTGAACACACTTTGTTACTGCAATTGCGAAAAAACATGAAGGAATTGTTCAAAAATCACCAAATTTTCACCACAGTGTCTTAAAGCCTTAAAAATATTGCACACCAAATTTGGAAGCTTTAACCCTTAAAATAACGGAACCGGAGCCGTTATAAGCTTTAACCCCTTTACAGTCCCTGGTATCTGCTTTGCTGAGACCCAACCAAGCCCAAAGGGGAATACGATACCAAATGACGCCTTCAGAAAGTCTTTTCTAAGTATCAGAGCTCCTCTCACATGCGACTGCATGCCATGCCTCTCAAAAACAAGTGCGCCACACCGGCGCGAAAATGAGACTCTGCTTATGCTTTGGGAAAGCCCCTAAGAAATAAGGTGTCTAATACAGTGCCTGCCGATATTATTATATCAAAATACCCAGATAAAATGATTCCTCAAGGCTAAATATGTGCTAATAATGAATCGATTTAGCCCAGAAAAGTCTACAGTCTAAATAAGCCCTTGTAAAGCCCTTATTTACGATCGTAATAAATATGGCTTACCGGATCCCATAGGGAAAATGACAGCTTCCAGCATTACATCGTCTTGTTAGAATGTGTCATACCTCAAGCAGCAAGAGACTGCACACTGTTCCCCCAACTGAAGTTAATTGCTCTCAACAGTCCTGTGTGGAACAGCCATGGATTTTAGTTACGGTTGCTAAAATCATTTTCCTCATACAAACAGAAATCTTCATCTCTTTTCTGTTTCTGAGTAAATAGTACATACCAGCACTATTTCAAAATAACAAACTCTTGATTGAATAATAAAAAACTACAGTTAAACACTAAAAAACTCTAAGCCATCTCCGTGGAGATGTTGCCTGTACAACGGCAAAGAGAATGACTGGGGTAGGCGGAGCCTAGGAGGGATCATGTGACCAGCTTTGCTGGGCTCTTTGCCATTTCCTGTTGGGGAAGAGAATATCCCACAAGTAAGGATGACGCCGTGGACCGGACACACCTATGTTGGAGAAACCCCTGTCCCTGTTCCGATCGTGGAACTGGATGGATTACTCCCATTAACAAGAGCTCTTGTACGCAGCGTAGAAAAGCCTCTTTCTTTGTCTGGATTGTTGACAATCTTGACAGATGAAATCTCTCTCTTGGAGGAGAGTATTTGAAGTCCAGAAGGTATCCCTGAGATATTATCTCTAGCGCCCAGGGATCCTGAACATCTCTTGCCCAAGCCTGGGCGAAGAGAGAAAGTCTGCCCCCCACTAGATCCGATCCCGGATCGGGGGCCCTCAATTCATGCTGTTTTGGGGGCAGCAGCAGGTTTCCTAGTCTGCTTGCCCTTGTTCCAGGACTGGTTAGGTTTCCAGCCTTGTCTGTAGCGAGCAACAGCTCCTTCCTGTTTTGGTGCAGAGGAAGTTGATGCTGCTCCTGCTTTGAAATTACGAAAGGAACGAAAACTAGACTGTCTAGTCTTGGCTTTGTCCTGAGGCAGGGCATGGCCTTTACCTCCTGTAATGTCAGCGATAATCTCTTTCAACCCGGGCCCGAATAAGGTCTGCCCTTTGAAAGGTATATTAAGCAATTTAGACTTAGAAGTAACA
This sequence comes from Bombina bombina, assembly GCF_027579735.1. Classification (NCBI taxonomy): domain Eukaryota; kingdom Metazoa; phylum Chordata; class Amphibia; order Anura; family Bombinatoridae; genus Bombina; species Bombina bombina. The sequence goes on from NC_069499.1 coordinate 1,058,576,745, forward strand.
TCAGCTGACCAGGATTTTAGCCACAGCGCCCTGCGTGCCTGAATGGCGAATCCTGAATTCTTCGCCGTAAGTTTAGTAAGATGTACTACGGCCTCCGAAATGAATGAATTAGCTAGTTTAAGGACTCTAAGCCTGTCCGTAATGTCGTCCAGAGTAGCTGAACCAATGTTCTCTTCCAGAGACTCAATCCAGAATGCCGCTGCAGCCGTGATCGGCGCAATGCATGCAAGGGGTTGCAATATAAAACCTTGTTGAACAAACATTTTCTTAAGGTAACCCTCTAACTTTTTATCCATTGGATCTGAAAAAGCACAGCTATCCTCCACCGGGATAGTGGTACGCTTAGCTAAAGTAGAAACTGCTCCCTCCACCTTAGGGACCGTTTGCCATAAGTCCCTTGTGGTGGCGTCTATTGGAAACATTTTTCTAAATATCGGAGGGGGTGAGAACGGCACACCGGGTCTATCCCACTCCTTAGTAACAATTTCAGTAAGTCTCTTAGGTATAGGAAAAACCTCAGTACTCGTCGGTACCGCAAAATATTTATCCAACCTACACATTTTCTCTGGTATTGCAACTGTGTTACAATCATTCAGAGCCGCTAACACCTCCCCTAGTAATACACGGAGGTTTTCCAGTTTAAATTTAAAATTTGAAATATCTGAATCCAGTCTGTTTGGATCAGAACCGTCACCCACAGAATGAAGTTCTCCGTCCTCATGTTCTGCCACCTGTGACGCAGTGTCTGACATGGCCCTAATATTATCAGCGCACTCTGTTCTCACCCGAGAGTGATCACGCTTACCTCTTAGTTCTGGTAATTTAGCCAAAACTTCAGTCATAACAGTAGCCATATCCTGTAATGTGATTTGTAATGGCCGCCCAGCTGTACTCGGCGCTACAATATCACGCACCTCCCTCTGAGCGGGAGATGTAGGTACTGACACGTGAGGCGAGTTAGTCGGCATAACTCTCCCCTCGTTGTTTGGTGAAATTTGTTCAATTTGTACAGATTGATTTTTATTTAAAGTAGCATCAATACAGTTAGTACATAAATTTCTATTGGGCTCCACTTTGGCATTGCAACAAATGACACAGGTATCATCTTCTGAATCAGACATGTTTAACACACTAGCAAATAAACTTGCAACTTGGAAATACAATTCAAATAGAATAATATTAAAACGTACTGTGCCTTTAAGAAGCACAGAATATCTATGACAGTTAAAAATTAATAAATTGAAACAGTTATAGCCTCAATCCTTGTAAACAACACAACTTTAGCAAAGGTTTAATCCCATTAGCAAAGATAACAATTTCTGAAAGCAGGAAACAAATTGACTGAGATAAAAACGTTTATTCTGTAAACTATAATTCTCACAGCTCTGCTGAGAGAAATTACCTCCCTCAAAATAAGTTTTGAAGACCCCTGAGCTCTGTAGAGATGAACCGGATCATGCAGGGAATACAATGAGTTGCTGACTGAAATATTTGATGCATAGTAAAAGCGCCCCTCCCCCACACACACAGCAGTGAGGGAGAACAGAAACTGACAGAAAAAACAGATTTAAGCAACTGCCAAGTGGAAAAATAGTGCCCAAACATTTATTCACTCAGTACCTCAGTAAATGAAAACGATTTTACATTCCAGCAAAAACGTTAAACATAATCTCTAGTTATTAAACAGCTTTATGTCTTTCTTACAGTGTAATTCTAGTGAAGTACCATTCTCCCAGAATACTGAAGTGTAAAGTATACATACATGACATTATATCGGTATGGCAGGATTTTCTCATCAATTCCATTGTCAGAAAATAAAAACTGCTACATACCTCTATGCAGATTCATCTGCCCGCTGTCCCCTGATCTGAAGTTTACCTCACTCCTCAGATGGCCGAGAACAGCAATATGATCTTAACTACTCCGGCTAAAATCATAGCAAAACTCTGGTAGATTCTTCCTCAAACTCTGCCAGAGAGGTAATAACACACTCCGGTGCTATTTTAAAATAACAAACTTTTGATTGAAGATATAAAACTAAGTATAATCACCATAGTCCTCTCACACGACCTATCTAGTTGCTGGGTGCAAGAGAATGACTGGGAGTGACGTAGAGGGGAGGAGCTATATGCAGCTCTGCTGGGTGAATCCTCTTGCACTTCCTGTAGGGGAGCAGTTAATATCCCAGAAGTAATGATGACCCGTGGACTGATCACACTTAACAGAAGAAAAATCATAACCACCACAAAAAAGGGTGGGCCTCATGGACTCTTGCTAATATGAAAGAAATTAATTTATCAGGTAAGTTCTTACATAAATTATGTTTTCTTTCATGTAATTAGCAAGAGTCCATGAGCTAGTGACGTATGGGATAATGACTACCCAAGATGTGGATCTTTCCACGCAAGAGTCACTAGAGAGGGAGGGATAAAATAAAGACAGCCAATTCCTGCTGAAAATAATCCACACCCAAAATAAAGTTTAATGAAAAACATAAACAGAAGATTCAAAATGAAACCGCTGCCTGAAGTACTTTTCTACCAAAAACTGCTTCAGAAGAAGAAAATACATCAAAATGGTAGAATTTAGTAAAAGTATGCAAAGAGGACCAAGTTGCTGCTTTGCAAATCTGATCAACCGAAGCTTCATTCTTAAACGCCCAGGAAGTAGAAACTGACCTAGTAGAATGAGCTGTAATCCTTTGAGGCGGAGTTTTACCCGACTCGACATAGGCATGATGAATTAAAGATTTCAACCAAGATGCCAAAGAAACGGCAGAAGCTTTCTGGCCTTTTCTAGAACCGGAAAAGATAACAAATAGACTAGAAGTCTTTCGGAAAGACTTATTAGCTTCAACATAATATTTTAAAGCTCTAACAACATCCAAAGAATGCAACGATTTCTCCTTAGAATTTTTAGGATTAGGACATAATGAGGAAACCACAATTTCTCTACTAATGTTGTTGGAATTCACAACCTTAGGCAAAAAATCAAAAGAAGTTCGCAACACCGCCTTATCCTGATGAAAAATCAGAAAAGGAGACTCACAAGAAAGAGCAGATAATTCAGAGACTCTTCTGGCAGAAGAGATCGCCAAAAGGAACAAAACTTTCCAAGAAAGTAATTTAATGTCCAATGAATGCATGTGTTCAAAAGGAGGAGCTTGAAGAGCCCCCAGAACCAAATTCAAACTCCAAGGAGGAGAAATTGACTTAATGACTTAATGTTTTATACGAACCAAAGCTTGTACAAAACAATGAATATCAGGAAGATTAGCAATCTTTCTGTGAAAAAGAACAGAAAGAGCAGAGATTTGTCCTTTCAAAGAACTTGCGGATAAACCTTTATCTAAACCATCCTGAAGAAACTGTAAAATTCTCGGAATTCTAAAAGAATGCCAAGAAAAATGATGAGAAAGACACCAAGAAATATAAGTCTTCCAGACTCTATAATATATCTCTCTAGATACAGATTTACGAGCCTGTAACATAGTATTAATCACAGAGTCAGAGAAACCTCTTTGACCAAGAATCAAGCGTTCAATCTCCATACCTTTAAATTTAAGGATTTGAGATCCTGATGGAAAAAAGGACCTTGGGACAGAAGGTCTGGTCTTAGAGGAAGAGTCCACGGATGGCAAGAGGCCATCCGGACAAGATCCGCATACCAAAACCTGTGAGGCCATGCCGGAGCTACCAGCAGAACAAACGAGCATTCCTTCAGAATCTTGGAGATTACTCTTGGAAGAAGAACTAGAGGCGGAAAGATATAGGCAGGATGATACTTCCAAGGAAGTGATAATGCATCCACTGCTTCCGCCTGAGGATCCCGGGATCTGGACAGATACCTGGGAAGTTTCTTGTTTAGATGAGACGCCATCAGATCTATTTCTGGAAGCTCCCACATTTGAACAATCTGAAGAAATACCTCCGGGTGAAGAGACCATTCGCCCGGATGCAACGTTTGGCTG